>NW_027305619.1:0-49335 GCF_039555335.1 Amphiura filiformis
AAAAAAAATCATGTTTTTGCCAATTTACGTTAGGTTGTACGCCTCAAAATCCCTAGAATTTAAAAAAAAAATATGGAAATTTCTTTTTTTACGACACACATTACTAGAGTGTATAGATTCTTATTCTGAGCAGATATTTTTACATACAAATACACGCAAGCAAAAAAAAGTCTCAAACAACTTCAATTTTTCACGAACTTTCAAGTGTAAAAAGTTTACCCGTCATTTTCAGAGTTTAGTTATCGTTTCACAATTTTGATTCCGTTGATAACTTTCGTCTACAGTACATTACGACCCTTCATATGTCCCAATTTCCAGTTCAATACGACAATGTTGAAATTTGTAACGCTATATAGAGCCTAAAAGTATGTCCAAATTTTGAGCCGCCATTTTAACAGTGTATTTGACGGTTTACAATTTTGATCCTGTTGAATCTTTTATTCTACTCAACACAAGCTTTCATATGACACATTTCCCAACTCCATGTATGACAATTTGACAAAAATCATGTTTAAGCCATTTTCGCAAATTTTCATAAACTTTAAAAAAAATATAACGGCTAAAATGTACGCCAAATGCTTATTGTACATTAGATTTCTACATCATTTGCATATATTAGAGACAACATATTGCCACTTATAATGCATGAGCAGAACAAAACAATATCTAGTTTCGTCTTCCTAAAATTAGGGGCCAAAGTTCAAATTTCTTTAATTGAACAAAAAAATCATGTCTTTGCCAATTTACGTTAGGTTGTACGCCCTCAAAATCCTAGAATTTTAAAAAAATATGGAAATTTCTTTACGACACACATTACTAGAGTGTATAGATTCTTATTCTGAGTAGATATCTACATAAAAAATACACGCAAGCAAAAAAAAAGTCTAAATAACTTCAATTTTTCACGGAACTTTCAAGTGTAAAAAAGTTTACCCGTCATTTTCAGAGTGTAGTTAGCGTTTCACAATTTTGATTCCGTTGATAACTTTCGTTTACAGTACGTGACCTTCATATGTCCCAATTTCCAGTGCAATACGACAATGTTGAAATTTGTAGCGCTATGTAGGCCTAAAAGTATGTCCAAATTTTGAGCCGCCATTTTAACAGTGTATTTGACGGTTTACAATTTTGATCCCGTGAAATCTTTTATTCTACTCAACACAAGCTTTCATATGACACATTTCCCAACTCCGTATGACAATTTTGACAAAATCATGTTTATGCCATTTTTTTTTGGTAAATTTTGCAAAAAAAAAAAAAAAATATAACGGATAAAATGTACGCCAAATGCTTATTGTACATTAGATTTCTACATCATTTGCATATATTAAAGACAACATATTGCCAATTATAATGCATGAGCAGAAGAAAACAATATCTAGTTTCGTCTTCCTAAAATTAGGGCCAAATTTCAAATTTCTTTAATTGAACAAAAAAAATCATGTTTTTGCCAATTTACGTTAGGTTGTACGCCTCAAAAGCCCTAGAATTTTAAAAAGAATATGGAAATTTCTTTTTACGACACACATTACTAGAGGGTATAGATTCTTGTTCTGAGCAGATATTTTACAAAAAATACACGCAAGCAAAAAGTCTAAACAACTTCAATTTTTCACGGAACTTTCAAGTGTGTAAAAATTTACCGTCATTTTCAAAGTTAAGTAGTTAGCGTTTCACAATTTTGTTTCCGTCGATAACTTTCGTCTACAATACATGACCCTTCATATGACCCAATTTCCAGTTAAATACGACAATGTTGAAATTTGTTGCTCTATGTAGGCCTAAAAGTATGTCCAAATTTTGAGCCGCCAATATGACAGTGTATTTGACGGTTTACAATTTGTATCCTGTGGAATCTTTTTATTCTACTCAACACAAGATTTCATATGACACATTTCCCAACTTCGTATGACAATTTTGACAAAAATCATGCTTATGCCATTTTCGGCAAATTTTCATAAACTTCAAAAAAAATATAACAGCTAAAATATACATGCCAAATGCTTATTGTACATTAGATTTCTACATCATTTGCATATATTAGAGACAACATATTGCCGATTATAAAGCATGAGCAGAAGAAAACAATATC
The DNA here is from genome assembly GCF_039555335.1 of Amphiura filiformis. Lineage (NCBI taxonomy): Eukaryota > Metazoa > Echinodermata > Ophiuroidea > Amphilepidida > Amphiuridae > Amphiura > Amphiura filiformis. The sequence goes on from NW_027305619.1 coordinate 2,093, forward strand.
TAGTTTCGTCTTCCTAAAAATTAGGGCTAAAGTTCAAATTTCTTTAATTGAACAAAAAATCATGTTTTTTATTAATTTACGTTAGGTTGTACGCTTCAAAATCCCTAGAAATTTTAAAAAAATATGGAAATTTATTTTTACGACACACATTACTAGAGTGTATAGATTCTTATTCTGAGCAGATATTTTACATAAAAATACAAAAAAAAAAAAAAGTCTAAACAACTTCAATTTTTTCACGGAACTTTCAAGTGTGTAAAAAAGATTTACCCGTGATTTTCAGAGTGTAGTTAACGTTTCACAATTTTGATTCCGTTGATAACTTTCGTTTACAGTAATGTGACCCTTCATATGTCCCAATTTCCAGTGCAATACGACAATGTTGAAATTTGTAGCGCTATGTAGGCCTAAAAGTATGTCCAAATTTTGAGCCGCCATTTTAACAGTGTATTTGACGGTTTACAATTTTGATCCTGTTGAATCTTTTATTCTACTCAACACAAGCTTTCATATGACACATTTCCCAACTCCGTATGACAATTTTGACAAAAATCATGTTTATGCCATTTTTCGGCAAATTTTCATAAACTTTAAAAAAAATATAACGGCTAAAATGTACGCCAAATACTTATTGTACATTAGATTTCTACATCATTTGCATATATTAGAAGACAACATATTGCCGATTATAATGCATGAGCAGAGAAAACAATATCTAGTTTGTCTTCCTAAATTAGGGGCTAAAGTTCAAATTTCTTTAATTGAACAAAAAAAATCATGTTTTTTGCCAATTTACGTTAGGTTGTACGCTTCAAAATCCCTAAATTTTAAAAAATATGGAAATTTATTTTACGACACACATTACTAGAGTGTATAGATTCTTATTCTGAGCAGATATTTTACATAAACTACAGGCAAGCAAAAAAAGTCTAAACAACTTCAATTTTCACGGAACTTTCAAGTGTGTAAAAAGTTTACCCTTCATTTTCAGAGTGTAGTTAGCGTTTCACAATTTTGATTCCGTTGATAACTTTCGTCTACAATACATGACCCTTTATATGACCCAATTTCCAGTTCAATACGACAATGTTGAAATTTGTAGCTCTATGTAGGCCTAAAAGTATGTCCAAATTTTGAGCCGCCATTTTGACAGTGTATTTGACAGTTTACAATTTTGATCCCTTGAATCTTTTATTCTACTCAACACAAGCTTTCATATGACACATTACCCAACTCCGTACGACAATTTTAACAAAAAAATCAAGTATAGGCCATTTTAATGTGCTACGCATGATCGCTCCGAGCGCGACAGCGTCGCCAAGCAGTGTAAGAGACTGTTTTACAAATCCAGTGTCACTTTTTGATCTACCTATAATATGAGACAAGAAACAAGTCAATGTGACAATTTTAAAATTTTTTTCTTAACGAAAACCTATACAGTTATTAATAAATTGGTAGTCGCTACTTGGCTAATAGCGCGCACTTGAAATTAAATGGAACAGCCAAGGTTTTGGACTTTATATGGCCCTGTTGGGGGTGGTTCCGTCATCCGATTTGGTTAAAAATTGAGATCCAAGTAGATCTCGACGAGCTCTACATGTGTCGTCCAATTTATGTTCGGCAGGTTTTTGGTTTGTTAGATATAGGCGGCTGTTCCATTTAATTTACATACTCACCCAGGGCTGTATAATCCATATCTCCTTAACGGAATGTGCTATTGACCTGATTTTTTTGCAAAACGTAGATCGTAATTAGTTCTACAAATAACCTCACAGGCAAAAAAATCTAATGGGTCATCTTCACTTTCAAAATGGCGTTTTAAATTTGTTTCCATAGACTTATGTACAAACTTTGCACCCTGGTAACTCGGCCAAAAAGAGCAGCTAAGCTAAGCCTACGCGGATCCATGATAACCCTACCTAGGTCTACCAAGACAACCTAGAGCCAGACCTTAGCAGTCCCAGGAAAGTTCGGGCATTTCGGATTAACTCTAACCCTAACCCTAACCTAACCCTAACCCTAACCCTAACCCTAACCCTAACCCTAAACCCCTAACCCTAACCCTAACCCTAACCCCAACCCTAACCCTAACCCTAACCCTAAGCTGTAACCCATTGATACACCTACCTAGGTCTCACCAAGACAACCTAAGAGGATCCAGAACCCTACTTAGCAGTCCCAGGAAAGTTCGGGCATTTCGGATTAACTCTAACCTAACTCTAACCCTAACCCTAACCCTCCCCCTTGGCCTATATGGACTATTTGGGGTGGTTCCGTCATCCGATTTGGTTAAAATTGAGATCCAAGTAGACCTCGACGAGCTCTATATGTGTCGTCCAATTTATGTTCGGCAAGTTTTTAGTTTGTTAGATATAGGCGGCTGTTCCATTTAATTAACATACTCAGCCAGGGCTGTAGAAGCCATATCTTCTTATCGGAATGTGCTATTGACCTGATTTTTTTTGCAAAACGTAGATCGTATTTAGTTCTACAAATAATCTCACAGGCAAAAAAAAAAATCTAATGGGTCATCTTCACTTTCAAAATGGCGTTTTAAATTTGTTTCCATAGACTTATGCACAAACTTTGCACCCTGGTAACTCAGCCAAAAAAAGAGCAGCTAAGCTAAGCCTACGCGGATCCATGATAACCCTACCTAGGTCTACCAAGACAACCTAGAGCCAGACCTTAGCAGTCCCAGGAAAGTTCGGGCATTTCGGATTAACTCTAACCCTAGCCATTGGATAGCTCCAGGTAAGGCGTATTATGTGTTCTCTTTCTATGAGTGATATATCCTGTGTGAAATCATATTTGATGTGGTTAAAAGCAAAATCAAAGGTCACACAAAAGGTCAAAGGTTATTCAAGGGTCAAATTTTGGACAAACTTTTTAGCCGCCATCCTGGATTTTTGAAGATGTGAGTTTTTGATTTTTTAAATATTTTTCTCATATAAAAAAAAAAATTAGCTGTCCAAAATTAACATTTGAATTAATTTGAGACAAACTTTTTTGGCCGCCATCTTGGATTTGTGAAGACGTGAGTTTTGAATTTCTAAATATTTTCCCCTTATAGCGTAAAAATTAGCTTTAAAAATACCATTTCGTTAATTTTGGACAATTTTTGGGCCGCCATCTTGGATTTAAGAAAAAAAAAAAATATCTCAAGAACGAAATGCACTATAGAAATGGTTAGTGTCTCATATTAAAGCTTATTTAACATACTTTACTATGATATACAATTCGTTGACCTTTGACCTTGTTTAGTGATTTTATGAAAAAAAATGTACATTTGACCTCTGATTGACCTTTGACCTCGGTGGTGAAAAGAGTTCCTCATACCAATCCTTCATCTCAAATATGAACTTCAAGGAACTTATAATAACTTAAAAACGAATATTAAAGACTTGTTTCAAAGCCACCGTAAATTTCTTAAATGTGATACTTTGGTCATTTGAGTTTTACACATGTCATTTGAGCCATTGGATAGCTCCAGGTAAGTCGTATTATATGTTCTCTCTTTCTATGAGTGATATATCCTGTGTGAAATCATATTTGATGTGGTTAACTACAAAGTCAACGGTCACATAAAAGGTCAAAGGTTAATCAAGGGTCAAATTTTGGACAAATTTGTTTAGCCGCCATCCTGGATTTTTGAATTTTTGAGTTTTTAATTTTTTTTTATTTCCCCATACAAAATTAGCTTTCCAAAAATACAATTTTCATTAATTTTGGACAAACCTTTTTTTAGCCGCCATCTTGGATTTTTTGAAGCCGTGATTTTTGAATTTTTAATATTTTTCCCATATAGCATAAAAATTAGCTTTCCAAAAATACGATTTTCATTAATTTTGGACAAACTTTTTTAGCCGCCATCTTGGATTATATGGACTATTTGGGGTGCTTCCCGTCATCCGATTTGGGTAAAATTGAGATCCAAGTAGACCTCGACGAGCTCTATATGTGTCGTCCAATTTATGTTCGGCAAGTTTTTAGTTTGTTAGATATAGGCGGCTGTTCCATTTAATTTACATACTCAGCCAGGGCTGTAGAAGCCATATCTCCTTATCGGAATGTGCTATTGACCTGATTTTTTTTGCAAAACGTAGATGTCAACAACCTCTTTAGCTTTCTTCATAGGTTCAAATTTGTAAAAGCCCAAATACACCCTCAAAATGCAATTCAATTTTTTCCCATAGACTTATGTACAAACTTTGACCCCTAGGGTTAGGTATTTTTAATTGGAGTATCAAAAACCCAACGGGGATCCATACTGTCCTTCATCAGACCTATCATATACTCGAAGCACAACTCCTAGCTCCCAACCATATTTACGGCAATATGCCGTAACTCTAACCCTAACCTAACCCTAACCCTAACCCTAACCCTAACCCTATATATGGCCTATTTGGGGTGGTTCCCGTCATCCGATTTGGTTAAAATTGAGATCCAAGTAGATCTCGACGAGCTCTACATGTGTCGTCCAATTTATGTTCCGCAGGTTTTAGTTTGTTAGATATAGGCGGCTGTTCCATTTAATTTACATACTCACCCAGGGCTGTAGAAGCCATATCTCCTTAACGGAATGTGCTATTGACCTGATTTTTTTTACAAAACGTAGATCGTATTTAGTTCTACAAATAAAAAAAAAAAAAAAAAAATCTAATGGGTCATCTTCACTTTCAAAATGGCGTTTTAAATTTGTTTCCATAGACTTATGTACAAACTTTGCACCCTGGTAACTCGGCCAAAAAGAGCAGCTAAGCTAAGCCTACGCGGATCCATGATAACCCTACCTAGGTCTACCAAGACAACCTAGAGCCAGACCTTAGCAGTCCCAGGAAAGTTCGGGCATTTCGGATTAACTCCTAACCCTAACCCTAACCCTAACCCCTAACCCCTAACCCCCTTGGCCCTATATGGACTATTTGGGGTGGTTCCCGTCATCCGATTTGGTTAAAATTGAGATCCAAGTAGACCTCGACGAGCTCTATATGTGTCGTCCAATTTATGTTCGGCAAGTTTTTAGTTTGTTAGATATAGGCGGCTGTTCCATTTAATTTACATACTCAGCCAGGGCTGTAGAAGCCATATCTTCTTATCGGAATGTGCTATTGACCTGATTTTTTTTTTTTTTTTTAGATCGTATTTAGTTCTACAAATAATCTCACAGGCAAAAAAATCTAATGGGTCATCTTCACTTTCAAAATGGCGTTTTAAATTTGTTTCCATAGACTTATGCACAAACTTTGCACCCTGGTAACTCAGCCAAAAAGAGCAGCTAAGCTAAGCCTACGCGGATCCATGATAACCCTACCTAGGTCTACCAAGACAACCTAGAGCCAGACCTTAGCAGTCCCAGGAAAGTTCGGGCATTTCGGATTAACTCTAACCCTAGCCATTGGATAGCTCCAGGTAAGGCGTATTATGTGTTCTCTCTTTCTATGAGTGATATATCCTGTGTGAAATCATATTTGATGTGGTTAAAAGCAAAATCAAAGGTCACACAAAAGGTCAAAGGTTATTCAAGGGTCAAATTTTGGACAAACTTTTTTAGCCGCCATCCTGGATTTTTGAAGATGTGAGTTTTTGTTTTTTAAATATTTTTCTCATATAGCATAACAAATTAGCTGTCCAAAATTAACATTTGAATTAATTTGATCCAAACTTTTTTTGGCCGCCATCTTGGATTTGTGAAGACGTGAGTTTTGAATTTCTAAATATTTTCCCTTATAGCGTAAAAATTAGCTTTAAAAAATACCATTTCGTTAATTTTGGACAATTTTTGGGCCGCCATCTTGGATTTAAGAAAAAAAATATCTCAAGAACGAAATGCACTATAGAAATGGTTAGTGTCTCATATTAAAGCTTATTTAACATACTTTACTATGATATACAATTCGTTGACCTTTGACCTTGTTTAGTGATTTTATGAGAAAAAATGTACATTTGACCTCTGATTGACCTTTGACCTCGGTGGTGAAAAGAGTTCCTCATACCAATCCTTCATCTCAAATATGAACTTCAAGGAACTTATAATAACTTAAAAACGATTATTAAAGACTTGTTTCAAAGCCTCCGTAAATTTCTTAAATGTAATACTTTGGTCATTTGAGTTTTACACATGTCATTTGAGCCATTGGATAGCTCCAGGTAAGTCGTATTATATGTTCTCTTTTCTATGAGTGATATATCCTGTGTGAAATCATATTTGATGTGGTTAACTACAAAGTCAACGGTCACATAAAAGGTCAAAAGGTTAATCAAGGGTCAAATTTTGGACAAATTTGTTTAGCCGCCATCCTGGATTTTTGAATTTTTGAGTTTTAAATTTTTAAATATTTCCCCATACAAAATTAGCTTTCCAAAATACAATTTTCATTAATTTTGGACAAACCTTTTTTAGCCGCCATCTTGGATTTTTGAAGCCGTGATTTTTGAATTTTTAATATTTTTCCCATATAGCATAAAAAATTAGCTTTCCAAAAATACGATTTTCATTAATTTTGGACAAACTTTTTTAGCCGCCATCTTGGATTATATGGACTATTTGGGGTGCTTCCCGTCATCCGATTTGGTTACAGATTGAGATCCAAGTAGACCTCGACGAGCTCTATATGTGTCGTCCAATTTATGTTCGGCAAGTTTTTAGTTTGTTAGATATAGGCGGCTGTTCCATTTAATTTACATACTCAGCCAGGGCTGTAGAAGCCATATCTCCTTATCGGAATGTGCTATTGACCTGATTTTTTTGCAAAACGTAGATGTCAACAACCTCTTTAGCTTTCTTCATAGGTTCAAATTTGTAAAAGCCCAAATACACCCTCAAAAATGCAATTCAATTTTTTCCCATAGACTTATGTACAAACTTTGACCCCTAGGGTTAGGTATTTTTAATTGGAGTATCAAAAACCCAACGGGGATCCATACTGTCCTTCATCAGACCTATCATATACTCGAAGCACAACTCCTAGCTCCCAACCATATTTACGGCAATATGCCGTAACTCTAACCCTAACCCTAACCCTAACCTAACCCTAACCCTAACCCTATATATGGCCTATTTGGGGTGGTTCCCGTCATCCGATTTGGTTAAAGATTGAGATCCAAGTAGATCTCGACGAGCTCTACATGTGTCGTCCAATTTATGTTCCGCAGGTTTTTAGTTTGTTAGATATAGGCGGCTGTTCCATTTAATTTACATACTCACCCAGGGCTGTAGAAGCCATATCTCCTTAACGGAATGTGCTATTGACCTGATTTTTTTTGCAAAACGTAGATCGTATTTAGTTCTACAAATAACCTCACAGGCAAAAAAATCTAATGGGTCATCTTCACTTTCAAAATGGCGTTTTAAATTTGTTTCCATAGACTTATGTACAAACTTTGCACCCTGGTAACTCGGCCAAAAAGAGCAGCTAAGCTAAGCCTACGCGGATCCATGATAACCCTACCTAGGTCTACCAAGACAACCTAGAGCCAGACCTTAGCAGTCCCAGGAAAGTTCGGGCATTTCGGATTAACTCTAACCCTAACCCTAACCCTAACCCTAACCCTAACCCTAACCCTAACCCTAACCCTAAAATTAGGGGCCAAAGTTCAAATTTCTTTAATTGAAAAAAAAAATCATGTTTTTTGCCAATTTACGTTAGGTTGTACGCCTCAAAATCCCTAAATTTAAAAAAAAAAATATGGAAATTTCTTTTTACGACACACATTACTAGAGTGTATAGATTCTTATTCTGAGCAGATATTTTACATACAAATACACGCAAGCAAAAAAGTCTAAACAACTTCAATTTTTCACGAACTTTCAAGTGTGTAAAAAATCATTTTCAGAGTGTAGTTAGCGTTTCAAATTTTGATTCCGTTGATAACTTTCGTCTACAGTACATGACCCTTCATATGTCCCAATTTCCAGTTCAATACGACAATGTTGAAATTTGTAACGCTATGTAGGCCTAAAAGTATGTCCAAATTTTGAGCCGCCATTTTAACAGTGTATTTGACGGTTTACAATTTTGATCCCGTTGAATCTTTTATTCTACTCAACACAAGCTTTCATATGACACATTTCCCAACTCCGTATGACAATTTTGACAAAAATCATGTTTAAGCCATTTTCGCAAATTTTCATAAACTTTAAAAAAAATATAACGGCTAAAATGTACGCCAAATGCTTATTGTACATTAGATTTCTACATCATTTGCATATATATCCCCTTCGGACACGAAGGAAGATGGCTCGATCAAAAAAATATTTTTTTATGCTTATTATAACTATTTTGCATAGTAATTTGCTATAAAAAACATCATTATCTAGGGCATTTTGTACACATTGTGACTAAAATTTACAATGGGATAAAGTGTACAAATTATGACTTTGGCAATTGAACAAAAAACAAATTGAACCCTTTGTTTCTTTTTTTTCTGTTTATACGTTATCTGTAGGCTCAAACTCTCATTAATTTGGTATAAAATGCTATAAAAGTTTTGTCTTTGGAGAGACCGAAAAGACATCGCACTTAATAAACTTGATTTCTGAGACTAATTTTACTCCACTCTACACGATCCATTTTCGGGCCCATCCACGACCAGTTACTCCTAACTCTCTCTGTAATAATAGGCCTACATAGTGGTTTTTCCAAAAAATGCATCCAGAGCAAATTATAAACTGAATGGAAGTATTGACAAAAGAGTTAAAAATAACTTATAATGATGTACAAAGTATACTAAATAACTCCTATATATTGATAAGATTAGTCACACTGTGTACAACTGAACACAATATATTAGTCTTATATTTACAAGGTGAGACACGCTGTGTACAATTGTACACATCATTTAAAAAAAATTCTACACCACATATGTCAAATTTGATCAAAAATTTTCCATGTTTTCTACAGGTCTTACACTAACCCCCTGACTAGAATTTAGCTTGTCCACAATGATATTTCATATAAATTAAAAAGGGGAAAGTACATGTCTTCTGGCAACGTGCTGTAGTGGGTGATGCCCTCTTCGATTATGAAAAGTGCCATTCAGTTAGGCGACGGCGCTCTGCACTGGAGGATAGCATATGAATGCACAATTGTGCACGTGGTGTTTGTTTGCAGTAATAAGCTTCCCCTGGTATACAGGGAGCAATAGAAGTCCATGTGTACAATTGTACACAGTATGTACGAAGGGGATATATTAGAGACAACATATTGCCAATTATAATGCATGAGCAGAAGAAAACAATATCTAGTTTCGTCTTCCTAAAATTAGGGGCCAAAGTTCAAATTTCTTTAATTGAACAAAAAAAATCATGTCTTTGCCAATTTACGTTAGGTTGTACGCCTCAAAATCCCTAGAATTTTAAAAAAATATGGAAATTTCTTTTTACGACACACATTACTAGAGTGTATAGATTCTTATTCTGAGCAGATATCTTACATAAAAATACACGCAAGCAAAAAAAGTCTAAACAACTTCAATTTTTCACGGAACTTTCAAGTGTGTAAAAAGTTTACCCGTCATTTTCAGAGTGTAGTTAGCGTTTCACAATTTTGATTCCGTTGATAACTTTCGTTTACAGTACGTGACCCTTCATATGTCCCAATTTCCAGTGCAATACGACAATGTTGAAATTTGTAGCGCTATGTAGGCCTAAAAGTGTATGTCCAAATTTTGAGCCGCCATTTTAACAGTGTATTTGACGGTTTACAATTTTGATCCCGTGAAATCTTTTATTCTACTCAACACAAGCTTTCATATGACACATTTCCCAACTCCGTATGACAATTTTGACAAAAATCATGTTTATGCCATTTTTTGGTAAATTTTGCTAAGCTTTAAAAAAATATAACGGATAAAATGTACGCCAAATGCTTATTGTACATTAGATTTCTACATCATTTGCATATATTAAAGACAACATATTGCCAATTATAATGCATGAGCAGAAGAAAACAATATCTAGTTTCGTCTTCCTAAAATTAGGGGCCAAATTTCAAATTTCTTTAATTGAACAAAAAAATCATGTTTTTTTCAATTTACGTTAGGTTGTACGCCTCAAAAGCCCTAGAATTTTAAAGAATATGGAAATTTCTTTTTACGACACACATTACTAGAGGTATAGATTCTTGTTCTGAGCAGATATTTTACAAAAAATACACGCAAGCAAAAAGTCTAAACAACTTCAATTTTTCACGGAACTTTCAAGTGTGTAAAAAATTTACCCGTCATTTTCAGAGTGTAGTTAGCGTTTCACAATTTTGTTTCCGTCGATAACTTTCGTCTACAATACATGACCCTTCATATGACCCAATTTCCAGTTAAATACGACAATGTTGAAATTTGTTGCTCTATGTAGGCCTAAAAGTATGTCCAAATTTTGAGCCGCCAATATGACAGTGTATTTGACGGTTTACAATTTGTATCCTGTGGAATCTTTTATTCTACTCAACACAAGATTTCATATGACACATTTCCCAACTTCGTATGACAATTTTGACAAAAATCATGTTTATGCCATTTTTCAACAAATTTTCATAAACTTCAAAAAAAAATATAACGGCTAAAATATACGCCAAATGCTTATTGTACATTAGATTTCTACATCATTTGCATATATTAGAGACAACATATTGCCGATTATAAAGCATGAGCAGAAAACAATATCTAGTTTCGTCTTCCTAAAATTAGGGGCTAAAGTTCAAATTTCTTTAATTGAACAAAAAAATCATGTTTTTTGCCAATTTACGTTAGGTTGTACGCTTCAAAATCCCTAGAATTTTAAAAAATATGGAAATTTATTTTTACGACACACATTACTAGAGTGTATAGATTCTTATTCTGAGCAGATATTTTACATAAAAATACACGCAAGCAAAAAAGTCTAAACAACTTCAATTTTTCACGAAACTTTCAAGTGTGTAAAAAGTTTACCCGTGATTTTCAGAGTGTAGTTAGCGTTTCACAATTTTGATTCCGTTGATAACTTTCGTTTACAGTACGTGACCCTTCATATGTCCCAATTTCCAGTGCAATACGACAATGTTGAAATTTGTAGCGCTATGTAGGCCTAAAAGTATGTCCAAATTTTGAGCCGCCATTTTAACAGTGTATTTGACGGTTTACAATTTTGATCCCGTTGAATCTTTTATTCTACTCAACACAAGCTTTCATATGACACATTTCCCAACTCCGTATGACAATTTTGACAAAAATCATGTTTATGCCATTTTTCGGCAAATTTTCATAAACTTTAAAAAAATATAACGGCTAAAATGTACGCCAAATACTTATTGTACATTAGATTTCTACATCATTTGCATATATTAGAGACAACATATTGCCGATTATAATGCATGAGCAGAAGAAAACAATATCTAGTTTCGTCTTCCTAAAATTAGGGGCTAAAGTTCAAATTTCTTTAATTGAACAAAAAAAATCATGTTTTTTGCCAATTTACGTTAGGTTGTACGCTTCAAAATCCTAAATTTTAAAAAAATATGGAAATTTATTTTTACGACACACATTACTAGAGTGTATAGATTCTTATTCTGAGCAGATATTTTACATAAAACTACAGGCAAGCAAAAAGTCTAAACAACTTCAATTTTTCACGGAACTTTCAAGTGTGTAAAAAGTTTACCCTTCATTTTCAGAGTGTAGTTAGCGTTTCACAATTTTGATTCCGTTGATAACTTTCGTCTACAATACATGACCCTTTATATGACCCAATTTCCAGTTCAATACGACAATGTTGAAATTTGTAGCTCTATGTAGGCCTAAAAGTATGTCCAAATTTTGAGCCGCCATTTTGACAGTGTATTTGACAGTTTACAATTTTGATCCCTTGGAATCTTTTATTCTACTCAACACAAGCTTTCATATGACACATTACCCAACTCCGTACGACAATTTTAACAAAAATCAAGTATAGGCCATTTTAATGTGCTACGCATGATCGCTCCGAGCGCGACAGCGTCATAAACAGTGTAAGAGACTGTTTTACAAAATCCAGTGTCACTTTTGATCTACCTATAATATGAGACAAGAAACAAGTCAATGTGACAATTTTAAAATTTTGGCTCAACGAAAACCTATACAGTTATTAATAAATTGGTAGTCGCTACTTGGCTAATAGCGCGCACTTGAAATTAAATGCAACAGCCAAGGTTTTTGGACTTTATATGGCCTATTTGGGGTGGTTCCCGTCATCCGATTTGGTTAAAATTGAGATCCAAGTAGATCTCGACGAGCTCTACATGTGTCGTCCAATTTATGTTCGGCAGGTTTTGGTTTGTTAGATATAGGCGGCTGTTCCATTTAATTTACATACTCACCCAGGGCTGTATAATCCATATCTCCTTAACGGAATGTGCTATTGACCTGATTTTTTTTGCAAAACGTAGATCGTAATTAGTTCTACAAATAACCTCACAGGCAAAAAAATCTAATGGGTCATCTTCACTTTCAAAATGGCGTTTTAAATTTGTTTCCATAGACTTATGTACAAACTTTGCACCCTGGTAACTCGGCCAAAAGAGCAGCTAAGCTAAGCCTACGCGGATCCATGATAACCCTACCTAGGTCTACCAAGACAACCTAGAGCGAGACCTTAGCAGTCCCAGGAAAGTTCGGGCATTTCGGATTAACTCTACCTAACCCTAACCCTAACCTAACCCTAACCCTAACCCTAACCCTAACCCTAACCCTAAACCCTAACCCTAACCCTAACCCTAACCCTAACCTAACCTAACCCTAACCCTAACCTAAAGCTAAGCCTACGCGGATCCATGATAACCCTACCTAGGTCTACCAAGACAACCTAGAGCCAGACCTTAGCAGTCCCAGGAAAGTTCGGGCATTTCGGATTAACTCTAACCCTAACTCTAACCCTAACCCTAACCCTAACCCTTGGCCTATATGGACTATTTGGGGTGGTTCCCGTCATCCGATATGGTTCAAAATTGAGATCCAAGTAGACCTCGACGAGCTCTATATGTGTCGTCCAATTTATGTTCGGCAAGTTTTTAGTTTGTTAGATATAGGCGGCTGTTCCATTTAATTTACATACTCAGCCAGGGCTGTAGAAGCCATATCTTCTTATCGGAATGTGCTATTGACCTGATTTTTTTTGCAAAACGTAGATCGTATTTAGTTCTACAAATAATCTCACAGGCAAAAAAAATCTAATGGGTCATCTTCACTTTCAAAATGGCGTTTTAAATTTGTTTCCATAGACTTATGCACAAACTTTGCACCCTGGTAACTCAGCCAAAAAGAGCAGCTAAGCTAAGCCTACGCGGATCCATGATAACCCTACCTAGGTCTACCAAGACAACCTAGAGCCAGACCTTAGCAGTCCCAGGAAAGTTCGGGCATTTCGGATTAACTCTAACCCTAGCCATTGGATAGCTCCAGGTAAGGCGTATTATGTGTTCTCTCTTTCTATGAGTGATATATCCTGTGTGAAATCATATTTGATGTGGTTAAAAGCAAAATCAAAGGTCACACAAAAGGTCAAAGGTTATTCAAGGGTCAAATTTTGGACAAACTTTTTTAGCCGCCATCCTGGATTTTTGAAGATGTGAGTTTTGATTTTTAAATATTTTTCTCATATAGCATAAAAAATTACCTGTCCAAAATTAACATTTGAATTAATTTGAGACAAACTTTTTTTGGCCGCCATCTTGGATTTGTGAAGACGTGAGTTTTTGAATTTCTAAATATTTTCCCCTTATAGCGTAAAAATTAGCTTTAAAAATACCATTTCGTTAATTTTGGACAATTTTTTGGGCCGCCATCTTGGATTTAAGAAAAAAAAATATCTCAAGAACGAAATGCACTATAGAAATGGTTAGTGTCTCATATTAAAGCTTATTTAACATACTTTACTATGATATACAATTCGTTGACCTTTGACCTTGTTTAGTGATTTTATGAGAAAAAATGTACATTTGACCTCTGATTGACCTTTGACCTCGGTGGTGAAAAGAGTTCCTCATACCAATCCTTCATCTCAAATATGAACTTCAAGGAACTTATAATAACTTAAAACGAATATTAAAGACTTGTTTCAAAGCCACCGTAAATTTCTTAAATGTGATACTTTGGTCATTTGAGTTTTACACATGTCATTTGAGCCATTGGATAGCTCCAGGTAAGTCGTATTATATGTTCTCTCTTTCTATGAGTGATATATCCTGTGTGAAATCATATTTGATGTGGTTAACTACAAAGTCAACGGTCACATAAAAGGTCAAAGGTTAATCAAGGGTCAAATTTTGGACAAATTTGTTTAGCCGCCATCCTGGATTTTTGAATTTTTGAGTTTTTAAATTTTTAAATATTTCCCCATACAAAATTAGCTTTCCAAAAATACAATTTTCATTAATTTTGGACAAACCTTTTTTAAGCCGCCATCTTGGATTTTTGAAGCCGTGATTTTTTGAATTTTTAATATTTTTCCCATATAGCATAAAAATTAGCTTTCCAAAATACGATTTTCATTAATTTTGGACAAACTTTTTTTAGCCGCCATCTTGGATTATATGGACTATTTGGGGTGCTTCCCGTCATCCGATTTGGTTAAAATTGAGATCCAAGTAGACCTCGACGAGCTCTATATGTGTCGTCCAATTTATGTTCGGCAAGTTTTTAGTTTGTTAGATATAGGCGGCTGTTCCATTTAATTTACATACTCAGCCAGGGCTGTAGAAGCCATATCTCCTTATCGGAATGTGCTATTGACCTGATTTTTTTGCAAAACGTAGATGTCAACAACCTCTTTAGCTTTCTTCATAGGTTCAAATTTGTAAAAGCCCAAATACACCCTCAAAAATGCAATTCAATTTTTTCCCATAGACTTATGTACAAACTTTGACCCCTAGGGTTAGGTATTTTTTAATTGGAGTATCAAAAACCCAACGGGGATCCATACTGTCCTTCATCAGACCTATCATATACTCGAAGCACAACTCCTAGCTCCCAACCATATTTACGGCAATATGCCGTAACTCTAACCCTAACCCTAACCCTAACCCTAACCCTAACCCTAACCCTATATATGGCCTATTTGGGGTGGTTCCCGTCATCCGATTTGGTTAAAAATTGAGATCCAAGTAGATCTCGACGAGCTCTACATGTGTCGTCCAATTTATGTTCCGCAGGTTTTTAGTCTGTTAGATATAGGCGGCTGTTCCATTTAATTTACATACTCACCCAGGGCTGTAGAAGCCATATCGCCTTAACGGAATGTGCTATTGACCTGATTTTTTGTGCAAAACGTAGATCGTATTTAGTTCTACAAATAACCTCACAGGCAAAAAAATCTAATGGGTCATCTTCACTTTCAAAATGGCGTTTTAAATTTGTTTCCATAGACTTATGTACAAACTTTGCACCCTGGTAACTCGGCCAAAAAGAGCAGCTAAGCTAAGCCTACGCGGATCCATGATAACCCTACCTAGGTCTACCAAGACAACCTAGAGCCAGACCTTAGCAGTCCCAGGAAAGTTCGGGCATTTCGGATTAACTCCCCTAACCCCCTAACCCTAACCCTAACCCTAACCCTAACCCTAACCCTAACCCTAACCCTGGCCTATATGGACTATTTGGGGTGGTTCCCGTCATCCGATTTGGTTAAAATTGAGATCCATCCGATTTGGTTAAAATTGAGATCCAAGTAGACCTCGACGAGCTCTATATGTGTCGTCCAATTTATGTTCGGCAAGTTTTTAGTTTGTTAGATATAGGCGGCTGTTCCATTTAATTTACATACTCAGCCAGGGCTGTAGAAGCCATATCTTCTTATCGGAATGTGCTATTGACCTGATTTTTTTTGCAAAACGTAGATCGTATTTAGTTCTACAAATAATCTCACAGGCAAAAAAAATCTAATGGGTCATCTTCACTTTCAAAATGGCGTTTTAAATTTGTTTCCATAGACTTATGCACAAACTTTGCACCCTGGTAACTCAGCCAAAAAGAGCAGCTAAGCTAAGCCTACGCGGATCCATGATAACCCTACCTAGGTCTACCAAGACAACCTAGAGCCAGACCTTAGCAGTCCCAGGAAAGTTCGGGCATTTCGGATTAACTCTAACCCTAGCCATTGGATAGCTCCAGGTAAGGCGTATTATGTGTTCTCTCTTTCTATGAGTGATATATCCTGTGTGAAATCATATTTGATGTGGTTAAAAGCAAAATCAAAGGTCACACAAAAGGTCAAAGGTTATTCAAGGGTCAAATTTTGGACAAACTTTTTAGCCGCCATCCTGGATTTTTGAAGATGTGAGTTTTGATTTTTTAAATATTTTTCTCATATAGCATAAAAATTAGCTGTCCAAAATTAACATTTGAATTAATTTGAGACAAACTTTTTTGGCCGCCATCTTGGATTTGTGAAGACGTGAGTTTTGAATTTCTAAATATTTTCCCTTATAGCGTAAAAATTAGCTTTAAAAATACCATTTCGTTAATTTTGGACAATTTTTTGGGCCGCCATCTTGGATTTAAGAAAAAAAATATCTCAAGAACGAAATGCACTATAGAAATGGTTAGTGTCTCATATTAAAGCTTATTTAACATACTTTACTATGATATACAATTCGTTGACCTTTGACCTTGTTTAGTGATTTTATGAGAAAAAATGTACATTTGACCTCTGATTGACCTTTGACCTCGGTGGTGAAAAGAGTTCCTCATACCAATCCTTCATCTCAAATATGAACTTCAAGGAACTTATAATAACTTAAAACGAATATTAAAGACTTGTTTCAAAGCCACCGTAAATTTCTTAAATGTGATACTTTGGTCATTTGAGTTTTACACATGTCATTTGAGCCATTGGATAGCTCCAGGTAAGTCGTATTATATGTTCTCTCTTTCTATGAGTGATATATCCTGTGTGAAATCATATTTGATGTGGTTAACTACAAAGTCAACGGTCACATAAAAGGTCAAAGGTTAATCAAGGGTCAAATTTTGGACAAATTTGTTTAGCCGCCATCCTGGATTTTTGAATTTTTGAGTTTTAAATTTTTAAATATTTCCCCATACAAAATTAGCTTTCCAAAAATACAATTTTCATTAATTTTGGACAAACCTTTTTTTAGCCGCCATCTTGGATTTTTGAAGCCGTGATTTTTTGAATTTTTTAATATTTTTCCCATATAGCATAAAAAATTAGCTTTCCAAAATACGATTTTCATTAATTTTGGACAAACTTTTTTAGCCGCCATCTTGGATTATATGGACTATTTGGGGTGCTTCCCGTCATCCGATTTGGTTAAAATTGAGATCCAAGTAGACCTCGACGAGCTCTATATGTGTCGTCCAATTTATGTTCGGCAAGTTTTTAGTTTGTTAGATATAGGCGGCTGTTCCATTTAATTTACATACTCAGCCAGGGCTGTAGAAGCCATATCTCCTTATCGGAATGTGCTATTGACCTGATTTTTTTTTTGCAAAACGTAGATGTCAACAACCTCTTTAGCTTTCTTCATAGGTTCAAATTTGTAAAAGCCCAAATACACCCTCAAAAATGCAATTCAATTTTTTCCCATAGACTTATGTACAAACTTTGACCCCTAGGGTTAGGTATTTTTAATTGGAGTATCAAAAACCCAACGGGGATCCATACTGTCCTTCATCAGACCTATCATATACTCGAAGCACAACTCCTAGCTCCCAACCATATTTACGGCAATATGCCGTAACTCTAACCTAACCTAACCCTAACCCTAACCCTAACCCTAACCCCTATATATGGCCTATTTGGGGTGGTTCCCGTCATCCGATTTGGTTAAAAATTGAGATCCAAGTAGATCTCGACGAGCTCTACATGTGTCGTCCAATTTATGTTCCGCAGGTTTTTAGTTTGTTAGATATAGGCGGCTGTTCCATTTAATTTACATACTCACCCAGGGCTGTAGAAGCCATATCTCCTTAACGGAATGTGCTATTGACCTGATTTTTTTTGCAAAACGTAGATCGTATTTAGTTCTACAAATAACCTCACAGGCAAAAAAAATCTAATGGGTCATCTTCACTTTCAAAATGGCGTTTTAAATTTGTTTCCATAGACTTATGTACAAACTTTGCACCCTGGTAACTCGGCCAAAAAGAGAGCAGCTAAGCTAAGCCTACGCGGATCCATGATAACCCTACCTAGGTCTACCAAGACAACCTAGAGCCAGACCTTAGCAGTCCCAGGAAAGTTCGGGCATTTCGGATTAACTCTAACCCTAACCCTAACCCTAACCCTAACCCTTGGCCTATATGGACTATTTGGGGTGGTTCCCGTCATCCGATTTGGTTAAAATTGAGATCCAAGTAGACCTCGACGAGCTCTATATGTGTCGTCCAATTTATGTTCGGCAAGTTTTTAGTTTGTTAGATATAGGCGGCTGTTCCATTTAATTTACATACTCAGCCAGGGCTGTAGAAGCCATATCTTCTTATCGGAATGTGCTATTGACCTGATTTTTTTTTTTTTTTTTAGATCGTATTTAGTTCTACAAATAATCTCACAGGCAAAAAAATCTAATGGGTCATCTTCACTTTCAAAATGGCGTTTTAAATTTGTTTCCATAGACTTATGCACAAACTTTGCACCCTGGTAACTCAGCCAAAAAGAGCAGCTAAGCTAAGCCTACGCGGATCCATGATATGATAACCCTACCTAGGTCTACCAAGACAACCTAGAGCCAGACCTTAGCAGTCCCAGGAAAGTTCGGGCATTTCGGATTAACTCTAACCCTAGCCATTGGATAGCTCCAGGTAAGGCGTATTATGTGTTCTCTCTTTCTATGAGTGATATATCCTGTGTGAAATCATATTTGATGTGGTTAAAAGCAAAATCAAAGGTCACACAAAAGGTCAAAGGTTATTCAAGGGTCAAATTTTGGACAAACTTTTTAGCCGCCATCCTGGATTTTTGAAGATGTGAGTTTTTGATTTTTAAATATTTTTCTCATATAGCATAAAAATTAGCTGTCCAAAATTAACATTTGAATTAATTTGAGACAAACTTTTTTGGCCGCCATCTTGGATTTGTGAAGACGTGAGTTTTTGAATTTCTAAATATTTTCCCCTTATAGCGTAAAAATTAGCTTTAAAAATACCATTTCGTTAATTTTGGACAATTTTTGGGCCGCCATCTTGGATTTAAGAAAAAAAATATCTCAAGAACGAAATGCACTATAGAAATGGTTAGTGTCTCATATTAAAGCTTATTTAACATACTTTACTATGATATACAATTCGTTGACCTTTGACCTTGTTTAGTGATTTTATGAGAAAAAATGTACATTTGACCTCTGATTGACCTTTGACCTCGGTGGTGAAAAGAGTTCCTCATACCAATCCTTCATCTCAAATATGAACTTCAAGGAACTTATAATAACTTAAAATCGAATATTAAAGACTTGTTTCAAAGCCACCGTAAATTTCTTAAATGTGATACTTTGGTCATTTGAGTTTTACACATGTCATTTGAGCCATTGGATAGCTCCAGGTAAGTCGTATTATATGTTCTCTCTTTCTATGAGTGATATATCCTGTGTGAAATCATATTTGATGTGGTTAACTACAAAGTCAACGGTCACATAAAAGGTCAAAGGTTAATCAAGGGTCAAATTTTGGACAAATTTGTTTAGCCGCCATCCTGGATTTTTGAATTTTTGAGTTTTTAAATTTTTAAATATTTCCCCATACAAAATTAGCTTTCCAAAATACAATTTTCATTAATTTTGGACAAACCTTTTTTTAGCCGCCATCTTGGATTTTTGAAGCCGTGATTTTTTTAATTTTTAATATTTTTCCCATATAGCATAAAAAATTAGCTTTCCAAAAATACGATTTTCATTAATTTTGGACAAACTTTTTTAGCCGCCATCTTGGATTATATGGACTATTTGGGGTGCTTCCCGTCATCCGATTTGGTTAAAAATTGAGATCCAAGTAGACCTCGACGAGCTCTATATGTGTCGTCCAATTTATGTTCGGCAAGTTTTTAGTTTGTTAGATATAGGCGGCTGTTCCATTTAATTTACATACTCAGCCAGGGCTGTAGAAGCCATATCTCCTTATCGGAATGTGCTATTGACCTGATTTTTTTTGCAAAACGTAGATGTCAACAACCTCTTTAGCTTTCTTCATAGGTTCAAATTTGTAAAAGCCCAAATACACCCTCAAAAATGCAATTCAATTTTTTCCCATAGACTTATGTACAAACTTTGACCCCTAGGGTTAGGTATTTTTAATTGGAGTATCAAAAACCCAACGGGGATCCATACTGTCCTTCATCAGACCTATCATATACTCGAAGCACAACTCCTAGCTCCCAACCATATTTACGGCAATATGCCGTAACTCTAACCCCTAACCTAACCTAACCCTAACCCTAACCCTAACCCTATATATGGCCTATTTGGGGTGGTTCCCGTCATCCGATTTGGTTAAAAATTGAGATCCAAGTAGATCTCGACGAGCTCTACATGTGTCGTCCAATTTATGTTCCGCAGGTTTTTAGTTTGTTAGATATAGGCGGCTGTTCCATTTAATTTACATACTCACCCAGGGCTGTAGAAGCCATATCTCCTTAACGGAATGTGCTATTGACCTGATTTTTTTGCAAAACGTAGATCGTATTTAGTTCTACAAATAACCTCACAAAAAAAAAAATCTAATGGGTCATCTTCACTTTCAAAATGGCGTTTTAAATTTGTTTCCATAGACTTATGTACAAACTTTGCACCCTGGTAACTCGGCCAAAAAGAGCAGCTAAGCTAAGCCTACGCGGATCCATGATAACCCTACCTAGGTCTACCAAGACAACCTAGAGCCAGACCTTAGCAGTCCCAGGAAAGTTCGGGCATTTCGGATTAACTCTAACCCTAACCCTAACCTAACCCTAACCCTAACCCTAACCCTAACCCTAACCCTAACCTAACCCTAAAATTAGGGGCCAAAGTTCAAATTTCTTTAATTGAAAAAAAAAATCATGTTTTTTGCCAATTTACGTTAGGTTGTACGCCAATTTCCAGTTCAATACGACAATGTTGAAATTTGTAACGCTATGTAGGCCTAAAAGTATGTCCAAATTTTGAGCCGCCATTTTAACAGTGTATTTGACGGTTTACAATTTTGATCCCGTTGAATCTTTTATTCTACTCAACACAAGCTTTCATATGACACATTTCACAACTCCGTATGACAATTTTGACAAAAATCATGTTTAAGCCATTTTCGCAAATTTTCATAAACTTTAAAAAAATATAACGGCTAAAATGTACGCCAAATGCTTATTGTACATTAGATTTCTACATCATTTGCATATATTAGAGACAACATATTGCCAATTATAATGCATGAGCAGAAGAAAACAATATCTAGTTTCGTCTTCCTAAAATTAGGGGCCAAAGTTCAAATTTCTTTAATTGAACAAAAAAATCATGTCTTTGCCAATTTACGTTAGGTTGTACGCCTCAAAATCCCTAAATTTTAAAAAATATGGAAATTTCTTTTTACGACACACATTACTAGAGTGTATAGATTCTTATTCTGAGCAGATATCTTACATAAAAATACACGCAAGCAAAAAAATGGTCTAAACAACTTCAATTTTTCACGGAACTTTCAAGTGTGTAAAAAGTTTACCCGTCATTTTCAGAGTGTAGTTAGCGTTTCACAATTTTGATTCCGTTGATAACTTTCGTTTACAGTACGTGACCCTTCATATGTCCCAATTTCCAGTGCAATACGACAATGTTGAAATTTGTAGCGCTATGTAGGCCTAAAAGTATGTCCAAATTTTGAGCCGCCATTTTAACAGTGTATTTGACGGTTTACAATTTTGATCCCGTGAAATCTTTTATTCTACTCAACACAAGCTTTCATATGACACATTTCCCAACTCCGTATGACAATTTTGACAAAAATCATGTTTATGCCATTTTTTTGGTAAATTTTGCTAAGCTTTAAAAAAAATATAACGGATAAAATGTACGCCAAATGCTTATTGTACATTAGATTTCTACATCATTTGCATATATTAAAGACAACATATTGCCAATTATAATGCATGAGCAGAAGAAAACAATATCTAGTTTCGTCTTCCTAAAATTAGGTCCAAATTTCAAATTTCTTTAATTGAACAAAAAAATCATGTTTTTTGCCAATTTACGTTAGGTTGTACGCCTCAATAGCCCTAGAATTTTAAAGAATATGGAAATTTCTTTTTACGACACACATTACTAGAGGGTATAGATTCTTGTTCTGAGCAGATATTTTACAAAAAAATACACGCAAGCAAAAAAGTCTAAACAACTTCAATTTTTCACGGAACTTTCAAGTGTGTAAAAAATTTACCCGTCATTTTCAGAGTGTAGTTAGCGTTTCACAATTTTGTTTCCGTCGATAACTTTCGTCTACAATACATGACCCTTCATATGACCCAATTTCCAGTTAAATACGACAATGTTGAAATTTGTTGCTCTATGTAGGCCTAAAAGTATGTCCAAATTCTGAGCCGCCAATATGACAGTTTATTTGACGGTTTACAATTTGTATCCCGTTGAATCTTTTATTCTACTCAACACAAGATTTCATATGACACATTTCCCAACTTCGTATGACAATTTTGTCAAAAATCATGTTTTTGCCATTTTTCAACAAATTTTCATAAACTTCAAAAAAAAATATAACGGCTAAAATATACGCCAAATGCTTATTGTACATTAGATTTCTACATCATTTGCATATATTAGAGACAACATATTGCCGATTATAAAGCATGAGCAGAAGAAAACAATATCTAGTTTCGTCTTCCTAAAATTAGGGGCTAAAGTTCAAATTTCTTTAATTGAACAAAAAAAATCATGTTTTTTGCCAATTTACGTTAGGTTGTACGCTTCAAAATCCCTAGAATTTTAAAAAATATGGAAATTTATTTTTACGACACACATTACTAGAGTGTATAGATTCTTATTCTGAGCAGATATTTTACATAAAAATACACGCAAGCAAAAAGTCTAAACAACTTCAATTTTTCACGAAACTTTCAAGTGTGTAAAAAGTTTACCCGTGATTTTCAGAGTGTAGTTAGCGTTTCACAATTTTGATTCCGTTGATAACTTTCGTTTACAGTACGTGACCCTTCATATGTCCCAATTTCCAGTGCAATACGACAATGTTGAAATTTGTAGCGCTATGTAGGCCTAAAAGTATGTCCAAATTTTGAGCCGCCATTTTAACAGTGTATTTGACGGTTTACAATTTTGATCCCGTTGAATCTTTTATTCTACTCAACACAAGCTTTCATATGACACATTTCCCAACTCCGTATGACAATTTTGACAAAAATCATGTTTATGCCATTTTTCGGCAAATTTTCATAAACTTTAAAAAAAATATAACGGCTAAAATGTACGCCAAATACTTATTGTACATTAGATTTCTACATCATTTGCATATATTAGAGACAACATATTGCCGATTATAATGCATGAGCAGAAGAAAACAATATCTAGTTTCGTCTTCCTAAAATTAGGGGCTAAAGTTCAAATTTCTTTAATTGAACAAAAAAAATCATGTTTTTTTTCCAATTTACGTTAGGTTGTACGCTTCAAAATCCCTAGAATTTTAAAAAATATGGAAATTTATTTTTACGACACACATTACTAGAGTGTATAGATTCTTATTCTGAGCAGATATTTTACATAAAACTACAGGCAAGCAAAAAAAGTCTAAACAACTTCAATTTTTCACGGAACTTTCAAGTGTGTAAAAAGTTTACCCTTCATTTTCAGAGTGTAGTTAGCGTTTCACAATTTTGATTCCGTTGATAACTTTCGTCTACAATACATGACCCTTTATATGACCCAATTTCCAGTTCAATACGACAATGTTGAAATTTGTAGCTCTATGTAGGCCTAAAAGTATGTCCAAATTTTGAGCCGCCATTTTGACAGTGTATTTGACAGTTTACAATTTTGATCCCTTGGAATCTTTTATTCTACTCAACACAAGCTTTCATATGACACATTACCCAACTCCGTACGACAATTTTAACAAAAATCAAGTATAGGCCATTTTAATGTGCTACGCATGATCGCTCGAGCGCGACAGCGTCGCCAAGCAGTGTAAGAGACTGTTTTACAAAATCCAGTGTCACTTTTGATCTACCTATAATATGAGACAAGAAACAAGTCAATGTGACAATTTTAAAAATTTTGGCTCAACGAAAACCTATACAGTTATTAATAAATTGGTAGTCGCTACTTGGCTAATAGCGCGCACTTGAAATTAAATGGAACAGCCAAGGTTTTGGACTTTATATGGCCTATTTGGGGGTGGTTCCCGTCATCCGATTTGGTTAAAAATTGAGATCCAAGTAGATCTCGACGAGCTCTACATGTGTCGTCCAATTTATGTTCCGCAGGTTTTTTGTTTGTTAGATATAGGCGGCTGTTCCATTTAATTTACATACTCACCCAGGGCTGTATAATCCATATCTCCTTAACGGAATGTGCTATTGACCTGATTTTTTTTGCAAAACGTAGATCGTAATTAGTTCTACAAATAACCTCACAGGCAAAAAAAATCTAATGGGTCATCTTCACTTTCAAAATGGCGTTTTAAATTTGTTTCCATAGACTTATGTACAAACTTTGCACCCTGGTAACTCGGCCAAAAAGAGCAGCTAAGCTAAGCCTACGCGGATCCATGATAACCCTACCTAGGTCTACCAAGACAACCTAGAGCGAGACCTTAGCAGTCCCAGGAAAGTTCGGGCATTTCGGATTAACTCTAACCCTAACCCTAACCCTAACCCTAACCCTAACCCTAACCCTAACCCTAACCCTAACCCTAACCCTAACCCTAACCTAACCCTAACCCTAACCCTAAGCTAAGCCTACGCGGATCCATGATAACCCTACCTAGGTCTACCAAGACAACCTAGAGCCAGACCTTAGCAGTCCCAGGAAAGTTCGGGCATTTCGGATTAACTCTAACCCTAACTCTAACCCTAACCCTAACCCTAACCCTTGGCCTATATGGACTATTTGGGGTGGTTCCCGTCATCCGATTTGGTTAAAAATTGAGATCCAAGTAGACCTCGACGAGCTCTATATGTGTCGTCCAATTTATGTTCAGCAAGTTTTTAGTTTGTTAGATATAGGCGGCTGTTCCATTTAATTTACATACTCAGCCAGGGCTGTAGAAGCCATATCTTCTTATCGGAATGTGCTATTGACCTGATTTTTTTTTGCAAAACGTAGATCGTATTTAGTTCTACAAATAATCTCACAGGCAAAAAAAAATCTAATGGGTCATCTTCACTTTCAAAATGGCGTTTTAAATTTGTTTCCATAGACTTATGCACAAACTTTGCACCCTGGTAACTCAGCCAAAAAGAGCAGCTAAGCTAAGCCTACGCGGATCCATGATAACCCTACCTAGGTCTACCAAGACAACCTAGAGCCAGACCTTAGCAGTCCCAGGAAAGTTCGGGCATTTCGGATTAACTCTAACCCTAGCCATTGGATAGCTCCAGGTAAGGCGTATTATGTGTTCTCTCTTTCTATGAGTGATATATCCTGTGTGAAATCATATTTGATGTGGTTAAAAGCAAAATCAAAGGTCACACAAAAGGTCAAAGGTTATTCAAGGGTCAAATTTTGGACAAACTTTTTAGCCGCCATCCTGGATTTTGAAGATGTGAGTTTTGATTTTTTAAATATTTTTCTCATATAGCATAAAAAATTAGCTGTCCAAAATTAACATTTGAATTAATTTGAGACAAACTTTTTTTGGCCGCCATCTTGGATTTGTGAAGACGTGAGTTTTTGAATTTCTAAATATTTTCCCCTTATAGCGTAAAAATTAGCTTTAAAAATACCATTTCGTTAATTTTGGACAATTTTTTGGGCCGCCATCTTGGATTTAAGAAAAAAAAATATCTCAAGAACGAAATGCACTATAGAAATGGTTAGTGTCTCATATTAAAGCTTATTTAACATACTTTACTATGATATACAATTCGTTGACCTTTGACCTTGTTTAGTGATTTTATGAGAAAAAATGTACATTTGACCTCTGATTGACCTTTGACCTCGGTGGTGAAAAGAGTTCCTCATACCAATCCTTCATCTCAAATATGAACTTCAAGGAACTTATAATAACTTAAAACCGAATATTAAAGACTTGTTTCAAAGCCACCGTAAATTTCTTAAATGTGATACTTTGGTCATTTGAGTTTTACACATGTCATTTGAGCCATTGGATAGCTCCAGGTAAGTCGTATTATATGTTCTCTCTTTCTATGAGTGATATATCCTGTGTGAAATCATATTTGATGTGGTTAACTACAAAGTCAACGGTCACATAAAAGGTCAAAGGGTTAATCAAGGGTCAAATTTTGGACAAATTTGTTTAGCCGCCATCCTGGATTTTTGAATTTTTGAGTTTTTAAATTTTTAAATATTTCCCCATACAAAATTAGCTTTCCAAAAATACAATTTTCATTAATTTTGGACAAACCTTTTTTAGCCGCCATCTTGGATTTTTGAAGCCGTGATTTTTTGAATTTTTAATATTTTTCCCATATAGCATAAAAATTAGCTTTCCAAAAATACGATTTTCATTAATTTTGGACAAACTTTTTTAGCCGCCATCTTGGATTATATGGACTATTTGGGGTGCTTCCGTCATCCGATTTGGTTAAAATTGAGATCCAAGTAGACCTCGACGAGCTCTATATGTGTCGTCCAATTTATGTTCGGCAAGTTTTTAGTTTGTTAGATATAGGCGGCTGTTCCATTTAATTTACATACTCAGCCAGGGCTGTAGAAGCCATATCTCCTTATCGGAATGTGCTATTGACCTGATTTTTTTTTTTTTTTTTAGATGTCAACAACCTCTTTAGCTTTCTTCATAGGTTCAAATTTGTAAAAGCCCAAATACACCCTCAAAAATGCAATTCAATTTTTTCCCATAGACTTATGTACAAACTTTGACCCCTAGGGTTAGGTATTTTTAATTGGAGTATCAAAAACCCAACGGGGATCCATACTGTCCTTCATCAGACCTATCATATACTCGAAGCACAACTCCTAGCTCCCAACCATATTTACGGCAATATGCCGTAACTCTAACCCTAACCTAACCCTAACCCTAACCCTAACCCTAACCCTATATATGGCCTATTTGGGGTGGTTCCCGTCATCCGATTTGGTTAAAATTGAGATCCAAGTAGATCTCGACGAGCTCTACATGTGTCGTCAATTTATGTTCCGCAGGTTTTAGTTTGTTAGATATAGGCGGCTGTTCCATTTAATTTACATACTCACCCAGGGCTGTAGAAGCCATATCTCCTTAACGGAATGTGCTATTGACCTGATTTTTTTGCAAAACGTAGATCGTATTTAGTTCTACAAATAACCTCACAGGCAAAAAAATCTAATGGGTCATCTTCACTTTCAAAATGGCGTTTTAAATTTGTTTCCATAGACTTATGTACAAACTTTGCACCCTGGTAACTCGGCCAAAAGAGCAGCTAAGCTAAGCCTACGCGGATCCATGATAACCCTACCTAGGTCTACCAAGACAACCTAGAGCCAGACCTTAGCAGTCCCAGGAAAGTTCGGGCATTTCGGATTAACTCTAACCCTAACCCTAACCCTAACCCTAACTCTAACCCTAACCCTAACCCTTGGCCTATATGGACTATTTGGGGTGGTTCCCGTCATCCGATTTGGTTAAAAATTGAGATCCAAGTAGACCTCGACGAGCTCTATATGTGTCGTCCAATTTATGTTCAGCAAGTTTTTAGTTTGTTAGATATAGGCGGCTGTTCCATTTAATTTACATACTCAGCCAGGGCTGTAGAAGCCATATCTTCTTATCGGAATGTGCTATTGACCTGATTTTTTTTGCAAAACGTAGATCGTATTTAGTTCTACAAATAATCTCACAGGCAAAAAAATCTAATGGGTCATCTTCACTTTCAAAATGGCGTTTTAAATTTGTTTCCATAGACTTATGCACAAACTTTGCACCCTGGTAACTCAGCCAAAAAGAGCAGCTAAGCTAAGCCTACGCGGATCCATGATAACCCTACCTAGGTCTACCAAGACAACCTAGAGCCAGACCTTAGCAGTCCCAGGAAAGTTCGGGCATTTCGGATTAACTCTAACCCTAGCCATTGGATAGCTCCAGGTAAGGCGTATTATGTGTTCTCTCTTTCTATGAGTGATATATCCTGTGTGAAATCATATTTGATGTGGTTAAAAGCAAAATCAAAGGTCACACAAAAGGTCAAAGGTTATTCAAGGGTCAAATTTTGGACAAACTTTTTAGCCGCCATCCTGGATTTTTGAAGATGTGAGTTTTGATTTTTTAAATATTTTTCTCATATAGCATAAAAATTAGCTGTCCAAAATTAACATTTGAATTAATTTGAGACAAACTTTTTTGGCCGCCATCTTGGATTTGTGAAGACGTGAGTTTTGAATTTCTAAATATTTTCCCTTATAGCGTAAAAATTAGCTTTAAAAATACCATTTCGTTAATTTTGGACAATTTTTGGGCCGCCATCTTGGATTTAAGAAAAAAAAATATCTCAAGAACGAAATGCACTATAGAAATGGTTAGTGTCTCATATTAAAGCTTATTTAACATACTTTACTATGATATACAATTCGTTGACCTTTGACCTTGTTTAGTGATTTTATGAGAAAAAATGTACATTTGACCTCTGATTGACCTTTGACCTCGGTGGTGAAAAGAGTTCCTCATACCAATCCTTCATCTCAAATATGAACTTCAAGGAACTTATAATAACTTAAAACGAATATTAAAGACTTGTTTCAAAGCCACCGTAAATTTCTTAAATGTGATACTTTGGTCATTTGAGTTTTACACATGTCATTTGAGCCATTGGATAGCTCCAGGTAAGTCGTATTATATGTTCTCTCTTTCTATGAGTGATATATCCTGTGTGAAATCATATTTGATGTGGTTAACTACAAAGTCAACGGTCACATAAAAGGTCAAAGGTTAATCAAGGGTCAAATTTTGGACAAATTTGTTTAGCCGCCATCCTGGATTTTTTGAATTTTTGAGTTTTTAAATTTTTAAATATTTCCCCATACAAAATTAGCTTTCCAAAAATACAATTTTCATTAATTTTGGACAAACCTTTTTTTAGCCGCCATCTTGGATTTTTGAAGCCGTGATTTTTTGAATTTTTTAATATTTTTCCCATATAGCATAAAAAATTAGCTTTCCAAAAATACGATTTTCATTAATTTTGGACAAACTTTTTTTAGCCGCCATCTTGGATTATATGGACTATTTGGGGTGCTTCCCGTCATCCGATTTGGTTAAAATTGAGATCCAAGTAGACCTCGACGAGCTCTATATGTGTCGTCCAATTTATGTTCGGCAAGTTTTTAGTTTGTTAGATATAGGCGGCTGTTCCATTTAATTTACATACTCAGCCAGGGCTGTAGAAGCCATATCTCCTTATCGGAATGTGCTATTGACCTGATTTTTTTTGCAAAACGTAGATGTCAACAACCTCTTTAGCTTTCTTCATAGGTTCAAATTTGTAAAAGCCCAAATACACCCTCAAAAATGCAATTCAATTTTTTCCCATAGACTTATGTACAAACTTTGACCCCTAGGGTTAGGTATTTTTAATTGGAGTATCAAAAACCCAACGGGGATCCATACTGTCCTTCATCAGACCTATCATATACTCGAAGCACAACTCCTAGCTCCCAACCATATTTACGGCAATATGCCGTAACTCTAACCCTAACCTAACCCTAACCCTAACCCTAACCCTAACCCTATATATGGCCTATTTGGGGTGGTTCCCGTCATCCGATTTGGTTAAAATTGAGATCCAAGTAGATCTCGACGAGCTCTACATGTGTCGTCCAATTTATGTTCCGCAGGCTTTTAGTTTGTTAGATATAGGCGGCTGTTCCATTTAATTTACATACTCACCCAGGGCTGTAGAAGCCATATCTCCTTAACGGAATGTGCTATTGACCTGATTTTTTTGTAATACTTAGATCGTATTTAGTTCTACAAATAACCTCACAGGCAAAAAAAAATCTAATGGGTCATCTTCACTTTCAAAATGGCGTTTTAAATTTGTTTCCATAGACTTATGTACAAACTTTGCACCCTGGTAACTCGGCCAAAAAGAGCAGCTAAGCTAAGCCTACGCGGATCCATGATAACCCTACCTAGGTCTACCAAGACAACCTAGAGCCAGACCTTAGCAGTCCCAGGAAAGTTCGGGCATTTCGGATTAACTCTAACCCTAACCCCTACCCCCTTTGGCCTATATGGACTATTTGGGGTGGTTCCCGTCATCCGATTTGGTTAAAAATTGAGATCCAAGTAGACCTCGACGAGCTCTATATGTGTCGTCCAATTTATTTTTTTCAAGTTTTTAGTTTGTTAGATATAGGCGGCTGTTCCATTTAATTTACATACTCAGCCAGGGCTGTAGAAGCCATATCTTCTTATCGGAATGTGCTATTGACCTGATTTTTTTTGCAAAACGTAGATCGTATTTAGTTCTACAAATAATCTCACAGGCAAAAAAAAATCTAATGGGTCATCTTCACTTTCAAAATGGCGTTTTAAATTTGTTTCCATAGACTTATGCACAAACTTTGCACCCTGGTAACTCAGCCAAAAAGAGCAGCTAAGCTAAGCCTACGCGGATCCATGATAACCCTACCTAGGTCTACCAAGACAACCTAGAGCCAGACCTTAGCAGTCCCAGGAAAGTTCGGGCATTTCGGATTAACTCTAACCCTAGCCATTGGATAGCTCCAGGTAAGGCGTATTATGTGTTCTCTCTTTCTATGAGTGATATATCCTGTGTGAAATCATATTTGATGTGGTTAAAAGCAAAATCAAAGGTCACACAAAAGGTCAAAGGTTATTCAAGGGTCAAATTTTGGACAAACTTTTTAGCCGCCATCCTGGATTTTTGAAGATGTGAGTTTTGATTTTTAAATATTTTTCTCATATAGCATACAAAATTAGCTGTCCAAAATTAACATTTGAATTAATTTGAGACAAACTTTTTTTGGCCGCCATCTTGGATTTGTGAAGACGTGAGTTTTTGAATTTCTAAATATTTTCCCCTTATAGCGTAAAAAATTAGCTTTAAAAAATACCATTTCGTTAATTTTGGACAATTTTTTGGGCCGCCATCTTGGATTTAAGAAAAAAAAAAATATCTCAAGAACGAAATGCACTATAGAAATGGTTAGTGTCTCATATTAAAGCTTATTTAACATACTTTACTATGATATACAATTCGTTGACCTTTGACCTTGTTTAGTGATTTTATGAGAAAAAATGTACATTTGACCTCTGATTGACCTTTGACCTCGGTGGTGAAAAGAGTTCCTCATACCAATCCTTCATCTCAAATATGAACTTCAAGGAACTTATAATAACTTAAAAACGAATATTAAAGACTTGTTTCAAAGCCACCGTAAATTTCTTAAATGTGATACTTTGGTCATTTGAGTTTTTACACATGTCATTTGAGCCATTGGATAGCTCCAGGTAAGTCGTATTATATGTTCTCTCTTTCTATGAGTGATATATCCTGTGTGAAATCATATTTGATGTGGTTAACTACAAAGTCAACGGTCACATAAAAGGTCAAAGGTTAATCAAGGGTCAAATTTTGGACAAATTTGTTTAGCCGCCATCCTGGATTTTTGAATTTTGAGTTTTTAAATTTTAAATATTTCCCCATACAAAATTAGCTTTCCAAAAATACAATTTTCATTAATTTTGGACAAACCTTTTTTTAGCCGCCATCTTGGATTTTTGAAGCCGTGATTTTTTGTTTTTTTTAATATTTTTGCTTATATAGCATAAAAAATTAGCTTTCCAAAAATACGATTTTCATTAATTTTGGACAAACTTTTTTAGCCGCCATCTTGGATTATATGGACTATTTGGGGTGCTTCCGTCATCCGATTTGGTTAAAAATTGAGATCCAAGTAGACCTCGACGAGCTCTATATGTGTCGTCCAATTTATGTTCGGCAAGTTTTTAGTTTGTTAGATATAGGCGGCTGTTCCATTTAATTTACATACTCAGCCAGGGCTGTAGAAGCCATATCTCCTTATCGGAATGTGCTATTGACCTGATTTTTTGCAAAACGTAGATGTCAACAACCTCTTTAGCTTTCTTCATAGGTTCAAATTTGTAAAAGCCCAAATACACCCTCAAAATGCAATTCAATTTTTTCCCATAGACTTATGTACAAACTTTGACCCCTAGGGTTAGGTATTTTTAATTGGAGTATCAAAAACCCAACGGGGATCCATACTGTCCTTCATCAGACCTATCATATACTCGAAGCACAACTCCTAGCTCCCAACCATATTTACGGCAATATGCCGTAACTCTAACCCTAACCTAACCCTAACCCTAACCCTAACCCTATATATGGCCTATTTGGGGTGGTTCCCGTCATCCGATTTGGTTAAAATTGAGATCCAAGTAGATCTCGACGAGCTCTACATGTGTCGTCCAATTTATGTTCCGCAGGTTTTAGTTTGTTAGATATAGGCGGCTGTTCCATTTAATTTACATACTCACCCAGGGCTGTAGAAGCCATATCTCCTTAACGGAATGTGCTATTGACCTGATTTTTTTTGCAAAACGTAGATCGTATTTAGTTCTACAAATAACCTCACAGGCAAAAAAAAAAATCTAATGGGTCATCTTCACTTTCAAAATGGCGTTTTAAATTTGTTTCCATAGACTTATGTACAAACTTTGCACCCTGGTAACTCGGCCAAAAAGAGCAGCTAAGCTAAGCCTACGCGGATCCATGATAACCCTACCTAGGTCTACCAAGACAACCTAGAGCCAGACCTTAGCAGTCCCAGGAAAGTTCGGGCATTTCGGATTAACTCTAACCCTAACCCTAACCCTAACCCTAACCCTAACCCTATTCCTAACCCTAACCCTAACCCTAACCCTAACCCTAAAATTAGGGGCCAAAGTTCAAATTTCTTTAATTGAAAAAAAAAATCATGTTTTTTGCCAATTTACGTTAGGTTGTACGCCTCAAAATCCCTAGAATTTAAAAAAAATATGGAAATTTCTTTTTACGACACACATTACTAGAGTGTATAGATTCTTATTGAGCAGATATTTTACATACAAATACACGCAAGCAAAAAAGTCTAAACAACTTCAATTTTTCACGGAACTTTCAAGTGTGTAAAAAGTTTACCCGTCATTTTCAGAGTGTAGTTAGCGTTTCACAATTTTGATTCCGTTGATAACTTTCGTCTACAGTACATGACCCTTCATATGTCCCAATTTCCAGTTCAATACGACAATGTTGAAATTTGTAACGCTATGTAGGCCTAAAAGTATGTCCAAATTTTGAGCCGCCATTTTAACAGTGTATTTGACGGTTTACAATTTTGATCCCGTTGAATCTTTTATTCTACTCAACACAAGCTTTCATATGACACATTTCCCAACTCCGTATGACAATTTTGACAAAAATCATGTTTAAGCCATTTTCGCAAATTTTCATAAACTTTAAAAAAAATATAACGGCTAAAATGTACGCCAAATGCTTATTGTACATTAGATTTCTACATCATTTGCATATATTAGAGACAACATATTGCCAATTATAATGCATGAGCAGAAGAAAACAATATCTAGTTTCGTCTTCCTAAAATTAGGGCCAAAGTTCAAATTTCTTTAATTGAACAAAAAAAAAATCATGTCTTTGCCAATTTACGTTAGGTTGTACGCCTCAAAATCCCTAAATTTTAAAAAAATATGGAAATTTCTTTTTACGACACACATTACTAGAGTGTATAGATTCTTATTCTGAGCAGATATCTTACATAAAAATACACGCAAGCAAAAAAGTCTAAACAACTTCAATTTTTCACGGAACTTTCAAGTGTGTAAAAAGTTTACCCGTCATTTTCAGAGTGTAGTTAGCGTTTCACAATTTTGATTCCGTTGATAACTTTCGTTTACAGTACGTGACCCTTCATATGTCCCAATTTCCAGTGCAATACGACAATGTTGAAATTTGTAGCGCTATGTAGGCCTAAAAGTATGTCCAAATTTTGAGCCGCCATTTTAACAGTGTATTTGACGGTTTACAATTTTGATCCCGTGAAATCTTTTATTCTACTCAACACAAGCTTTCATATGACACATTTCCCAACTCCGTATGACAATTTTGACAAAAATCATGTTTATGCCATTTCTTTGGTAAATTTTGCTAAGCTTTAAAAAAATATAACGGATAAAATGTACGCCAAATGCTTATTGTACATTAGATTTCTACATCATTTGCATATATTAAAGACAACATATTGCCAATTATAATGCATGAGCAGAAGAAAACAATATCTAGTTTCGTCTTCCTAAAATTAGGGGCCAAATTTCAAATTTCTTTAAATAAAAAAAAAAATCATGTTTTTTGCCAATTTACGTTAGGTTGTACGCCTCAAAAGCCCTAGAATTTTAAAAGAATATGGAAATTTCTTTTTACGACACACATTACTAGAGGGTATAGATTCTTGTTCTGAGCAGATATTTTACAAAAAAATACACGCAAGCAAAAAAGTCTAAACAACTTCAATTTTTCACGGAACTTTCAAGTGTGTAAAAAATTTACCCGTCATTTTCAGAGTGTAGTTAGCGTTTCACAATTTTGTTTCCGTCGATAACTTTCGTCTACAATACATGACCCTTCATATGACCCAATTTCCAGTTAAATACGACAATGTTGAAATTTGTTGCTCTATGTAGGCCTAAAAGTATGTCCAAATTTTGAGCCGCCAATATGACAGTGTATTTGACGGTTTACAATTTGTATCCTGT
The DNA here is from genome assembly GCF_039555335.1 of Amphiura filiformis. Lineage (NCBI taxonomy): Eukaryota > Metazoa > Echinodermata > Ophiuroidea > Amphilepidida > Amphiuridae > Amphiura > Amphiura filiformis. The sequence continues at coordinate 37,016 of NW_027305619.1, forward strand.
GGAATCTTTTATTCTACTCAACACAAGATTTCATATGACACATTTCCCAACTTCGTATGACAATTTTGACAAAAATCATGTTTATGCCATTTTTCAACAAATTTTCATAAACTTCAAAAAAAAATATAACGGCTAAAATATACGCCAAATGCTTATTGTACATTAGATTTCTACATCATTTGCATATATTAGAGACAACATATTGCCGATTATAAAGCATGAGCAGAAGAAAACAATATCTAGTTTCGTCTTCCTAAAATTAGGGGCTAAAGTTCAAATTTCTTTAATTGAACAAAAAAATCATGTTTTTGCCAATTTACGTTAGGTTGTACGCTTCAAAATCCCTAGAATTTTAAAAAATATGGAAATTTATTTTTACGACACACATTACTAGAGTGTATAGATTCTTATTCTGAGCAGATATTTTACATAAAAATACACGCAAGCAAAAAAGTCTAAACAACTTCAATTTTTCACGAAACTTTCAAGTGTGTAAAAAGTTTACCCGTGATTTTCAGAGTGTAGTTAGCGTTTCACAATTTTGATTCCGTTGATAACTTTCGTTTACAGTACGTGACCCTTCATATGTCCCAATTTCCAGTGCAATACGACAATGTTGAAATTTGTAGCGCTATGTAGGCCTAAAAGTATGTCCAAATTTTGAGCCGCCATTTTAACAGTGTATTTGACGGTTTACAATTTTGATCCCGTTGAATCTTTTATTCTACTCAACACAAGCTTTCATATGACACATTTCCCAACTCCGTATGACAATTTTGACAAAAATCATGTTTATGCCATTTTCGGCAAATTTTCATAAACTTTAAAAAAATATAACGGCTAAAATGTACGCCAAATACTTATTGTACATTAGATTTCTACATCATTTGCATATATTAGAGACAACATATTGCCGATTATAATGCATGAGCAGAAGAAAACAATATCTAGTTTCGTCTTCCTAAAATTAGGGCTAAAGTTCAAATTTCTTTAATTGAACAAAAAAAATCATGTTTTTTGCCAATTTACGTTAGGTTGTACGCTTCAAAATCCATAGAATTTTAAAAAAATATGGAAATTTATTTTTACGACACACATTACTAGAGTGTAAAGATTCTTATTCTGAGCAGATATTTTACATAAAACTACAGGCAAGCAAAAAGTCTAAACAACTTCAATTTTTCACGGAACTTTCAAGTGTGTAAAAGTTTACCCTTCATTTTCAGAGTGTAGTTAGCGTTTCACAATTTTGATTCCGTTGATAACTTTCGTCTACAATACATGACCCTTTATATGACCCAATTTCCAGTTCAATACGACAATGTTGAAATTTGTAGCTCTATGTAGGCCTAAAAGTATGTCCAAATTTTGAGCCGCCATTTTGACAGTGTATTTGACAGTTTACAATTTTGATCCCTTGGAATCTTTTATTCTACTCAACACAAGCTTTCATATGACACATTACCCAACTCCGTACGACAATTTTAACAAAAATCAAGTATAGGCCATTTTAATGTGCTACGCATGATCGCTCCGAGCGCGACAGCGTCGCCAAGCAGTGTAAGAGACTGTTTTACAAAATCCAGTGTCACTTTTGATCTACCTATAATATGAGACAAGAAACAAGTCAATGTGACAATTTTAAAATTTTTGGCTCAACGAAAACCTATACAGTTATTAATAAATTGGTAGTCGCTACTTGGCTAATAGCGCGCACTTGAAATTAAATGGAACAGCCAAGGTTTTTGGACTTTATATGGCCTATTTGGGGGTGTTTCCCGTCATCCGATTTGGTTAAAATTGAGATCCAAGTAGATCTCGACGAGCTCTACATGTGTCGTCCAATTTATGTTCGGCAGGTTTTTGGTTTGTTAGATATAGGCGGCTGTTCCATTTAATTTACATACTCACCCAGGGCTGTATAATCCATATCTCCTTAACGGAATGTGCTATTGACCTGATTTTTTTGCAAAACGTAGATCGTAATTAGTTCTACAAATAACCTCACAGGCAAAAAAAATCTAATGGGTCATCTTCACTTTCAAAATGGCGTTTTAAATTTGTTTCCATAGACTTATGTACAAACTTTGCACCCTGGTAACTCGGCCAAAAAAGAGCAGCTAAGCTAAGCCTACGCGGATCCATGATAACCCTACCTAGGTCTACCAAGACAACCTAGAGCGAGACCTTAGCAGTCCCAGGAAAGTTCGGGCATTTCGGATTAACTTTAACCCTAACCCTAACCCTAACCCTAACCCTAACCCTAACCCTAACCCCCTAACCCCACCCCAACCCTAACCCTAACCCTAACCCCTAACCCTAACCCTAAGCTAAGCCTACGCGGATCCATGATAACCCTACCTAGGTCTACCAAGACAACCTAGAGCCAGACCTTAGCAGTCCCAGGAAAGTTCGGGCATTTCGGATTAACTCTAACCCTAACTCTAACCCTAACCCTAACCCTAACCCTTGGCCTATATGGACTATTTGGGGTGGTTCCCGTCATCCGATTTGGTTAAAAATTGAGATCCAAGTAGACCTCGACGAGCTCTATATGTGTCGTCCAATTTATGTTCGGCAAGTTTTTAGTTTGTTAGATATAGGCGGCTGTTCCATTTAATTTACATACTCAGCCAGGGCTGTAGAAGCCATATCTTCTTATCGGAATGTGCTATTGACCTGATTTTTTTTGCAAAACGTAGATCGTATTTAGTTCTACAAATAATCTCACAGGCAAAAAAAATCTAATGGGTCATCTTCACTTTCAAAATGGCGTTTTAAATTTGTTTCCATAGACTTATGCACAAACTTTGCACCCTGGTAACTCAGCCAAAAAGAGCAGCTAAGCTAAGCCTACGCGGATCCATGATAACCCTACCTAGGTCTACCAAGACAACCTAGAGCCAGACCTTAGCAGTCCCAGGAAAGTTCGGGCATTTCGGATTAACTCTAACCCTAGCCATTGGATAGCTCCAGGTAAGGCGTATTATGTGTTCTCTCTTTCTATGAGTGATATATCCTGTGTGAAATCATATTTGATGTGGTTAAAAGCAAAATCAAAGGTCACACAAAAGGTCAAAGGTTATTCAAGGGTCAAATTTTGGACAAACTTTTTTAGCCGCCATCCTGGATTTTTGAAGATGTGAGTTTTTGATTTTTAAATATTTTTCTCATATAGCATAAAAATTAGCTGTCCAAAATTAACATTTGAATTAATTTGAGACAAACTTTTTTTTTTTGCCATCTTGGATTTGTGAAGACGTGAGTTTTTGAATTTCTAAATATTTTCCCCTTATAGCGTAAAAAATTAGCTTTAAAAAATACCATTTCGTTAATTTTGGACAATTTTTTGGGCCGCCATCTTGGATTTAAGAAAAAAAAAATATCTCAAGAACGAAATGCACTATAGAAATGGTTAGTGTCTCATATTAAAGCTTATTTAACATACTTTACTATGATATACAATTCGTTGACCTTTGACCTTGTTTAGTGATTTTATGAGAAAAAATGTACATTTGACCTCTGATTGACCTTTGACCTCGGTGGTGAAAAGAGTTCCTCATACCAATCCTTCATCTCAAATATGAACTTCAAGGAACTTATAATAACTTAAAACGAATATTAAAGACTTGTTTCAAAGCCACCGTAAATTTCTTAAATGTGATACTTTGGTCATTTGAGTTTTACACATGTCATTTGAGCCATTGGATAGCTCCAGGTAAGTCGTATTATATGTTCTCTCTTTCTATGAGTGATATATCCTGTGTGAAATCATATTTGATGTGGTTAACTACCCAGTCAACGGTCACATAAAAGGTCAATGGTTAATCAAGGGTCCAATTTTGGACAAATTTGTTTAGCCGCCATCCTGGATTTTTGAATTTTTGAGTTTTTAAATTTTAAATATTTCCCCATACAAAATTAGCTTTCCAAAAATACAATTTTCATTAATTTTGGACAAACCTTTTTTAGCCGCCATCTTGGATTTTTGAAGCCGTGATTTTTGAATTTTTAATATTTTTCCCATATAGCATAAAAAATTAGCTTTCCAAAAATACGATTTTCATTAATTTTGGACAAACTTTTTTTATCCGCCATCTTGGATTATATGGACTATTTGGGGTGCTTCCCGTCATCCGATTTGGTTAATAATTGAGATCCAAGTAGACCTCGACGAGCTCTATATGTGTCGTCCAATTTATGTTCGGCAAGTTTTTAGTTTGTTAGATATAGGCGGCTGTTCCATTTAATTTACATACTCAGTCAGGGCTGTAGAAGCCATATCTCCTTATCGGAATGTGCTATTGACCTGATTTTTTTTGCAAAACGTAGATGTCAACAACCTCTTTAGCTTTCTTCATAGGTTCAAATTTGTAAAAGCCCAAATACACCCTCAAAAATGCAATTCAATTTTTTCCCATAGACTTATGTACAAACTTTGACCCCTAGGGTTAGGTATTTTTTTTAATTGGAGTATCAAAAACCCAACGGGGATCCATACTGTCCTTCATCAGACCTATCATATACTCGAAGCACAACTCCTAGCTCCCAACCATATTTACGGCAATATGCCGTAACTCTAACCCTAACCCTAACCCTAACCCTAACCCTAACCCTATATATGGCCTATTTGGGGTGGTTCCCGTCATCCGATTTGGTTAAAATTGAGATCCAAGTAGATCTCGACGAGCTCTACATGTGTCGTCCAATTTATGTTCCGCAGGTTTTAGTTTGTTAGATATAGGCGGCTGTTCCATTTAATTTACATACTCACCCAGGGCTGTAGAAGCCATATCTCCTTAACGGAATGTGCTATTGACCTGATTTTTTTGCAAAACGTAGATCGTATTTAGTTCTACAAATAACCTCACAGGCAAAAAAAATCTAATGGGTCATCTTCACTTTCAAAATGGCGTTTTAAATTTGTTTCCATAGACTTATGTACAAACTTTGCACCCTGGTAACTCGGCCAAAAAGAGCAGCTAAGCTAAGCCTACGCGGATCCATGATAACCCTACCTAGGTCTACCAAGACAACCTAGAGCCAGACCTTAGCAGTCCCAGGAAAGTTCGGGCATTTCGGATTAACTCTAACCCTAACCCTAACCCTAACCCTAACCCTTGGCCTATATGGACTATTTGGGGTGGTTCCCGTCATCCGATTTGGTTAAAAATTGAGATCCAAGTAGACCTCGACGAGCTCTATATGTGTCGTCCAATTTATGTTCGGCAAGTTTTTAGTTTGTTAGATATAGGCGGCTGTTCCATTTAATTTACATACTCAGCCAGGGCTGTAGAAGCCATATCTTCTTATCGGAATGTGCTATTGACCTGATTTTTTTTGCAAAACGTAGATCGTATTTAGTTCTACAAATAATCTCACAGGCAAAAAAATCTAATGGGTCATCTTCACTTTCAAAATGGCGTTTTAAATTTGTTTCCATAGACTTATGCACAAACTTTGCACCCTGGTAACTCAGCCAAAAAGAGCAGCTAAGCTAAGCCTACGCGGATCCATGATAACCCTACCTAGGTCTACCAAGACAACCTAGAGCCAGACCTTAGCAGTCCCAGGAAAGTTCGGGCATTTCGGATTAACTCTAACCCTAGCCATTGGATAGCTCCAGGTAAGGCGTATTATGTGTTCTCTCTTTCTATGAGTGATATATCCTGTGTGAAATCATATTTGATGTGGTTAAAAGCAAAATCAAAGGTCACACAAAAGGTCAAAGGTTATTCAAGGGTCAAATTTTGGACAAACTTTTTTAGCCGCCATCCTGGATTTTTGAAGATGTGAGTTTTGATTTTTAAATATTTTTCTCATATAGCATAAAAATTAGCTGTCCAAAATTAACATTTGAATTAATTTGAGACAAACTTTTTTGGCCGCCATCTTGGATTTGTGAAGACGTGAGTTTTTGAATTTCTAAATATTTTCCCCTTATAGCGTAAAAATTAGCTTTAAAAATACCATTTCGTTAATTTTGGACAATTTTTGGGCCGCCATCTTGGATTTAAGAAAAAAAATATCTCAAGAACGAAATGCACTATAGAAATGGTTAGTGTCTCATATTAAAGCTTATTTAACATACTTTACTATGATATACAATTCGTTGACCTTTGACCTTGTTTAGTGATTTTATGAGAAAAAATGTACATTTGACCTCTGATTGACCTTTGACCTCGGTGGTGAAAAGAGTTCCTCATACCAATCCTTCATCTCAAATATGAACTTCAAGGAACTTATAATAACTTAAAAACGAATATTAAAGACTTGTTTCAAAGCCACCGTAAATTTCTTAAATGTGATACTTTGGTCATTTGAGTTTTACACATGTCATTTGAGCCATTGGATAGCTTCAGGTAAGTCGTATTATATGTTCTCTCTTTCTATGAGTGATATATCCTGTGTGAAATCATATTTGATGTGGTTAACTACAAAGTCAACGGTCACATAAAAGGTCAAAGGTTAATCAAGGGTCAAATTTTGGACAAATTTGTTTAGCCGCCATCCTGGATTTTTGAATTTTTGAGTTTTTAAATTTTTAAATATTTCCCCATACAAAATTAGCTTTCCAAAATACAATTTTCATTAATTTTGGACAAACCTTTTTTTAGCCGCCATCTTGGATTTTTGAAGCCGTTTTTTTTTGAATTTTTTAATATTTTTCCCATATAGCATAAAAAATTAGCTTTCCAAAAATACGATTTTCATTAATTTTGGACAAACTTTTTTAGCCGCCATCTTGGATTATATGGACTATTTGGGGTGCTTCCCGTCATCCGATTTGGTTAAAAATTGAGATCCAAGTAGACCTCGACGAGCTCTATATGTGTCGTCCAATTTATGTTCGGCAAGTTTTTAGTTTGTTAGATATAGGCGGCTGTTCCATTTAATTTACATACTCAGCCAGGGCTGTAGAAGCCATATCTCCTTATCGGAATGTGCTATTGACCTGATTTTTTTTGCAAAACGTAGATGTCAACAACCTCTTTAGCTTTCTTCATAGGTTCAAATTTGTAAAAGCCCAAATACACCCTCAAAAATGCAATTCAATTTTTTCCCATAGACTTATGTACAAACTTTGACCCCTAGGGTTAGGTATTTTTAATTGGAGTATCAAAAACCCAACGGGGATCCATACTGTCCTTCATCAGACCTATCATATACTCGAAGCACAACTCCTAGCTCCCAACCATATTTACGGCAATATGCCGTAACTCTAACCCTAACCCTAACCCTAACCCTAACCCTAACCCTAACCCTATATATGGCCTATTTGGGGTGGTTCCCGTCATCCGATTTGGTTAAAAATTGAGATCCAAGTAGATCTCGACGAGCTCTACATGTGTCGTCCAATTTATGTTCCGCAGGTTTTTAGCTTGTTAGATATAGGCGGCTGTTCCATTTAATTTACATACTCACCCAGGGCTGTAGAAGCCATATCTCCTTAACGGAATGTGCTATTGACCTGATTTTTTTGCAAAACGTAGATCGTATTTAGTTCTACAAATAACCTCACAGGCAAAAAAAATCTAATGGGTCATCTTCACTTTCAAAATGGCGTTTTAAATTTGTTTCCATAGACTTATGTACAAACTTTGCACCCTGGTAACTCGGCCAAAAAGAGCAGCTAAGCTAAGCCTACGCGGATCCATGATAACCCTACCTAGGTCTACCAAGACAACCTAGAGCCAGACCTTAGCAGTCCCAGGAAAGTTCGGGCATTTCGGATTAACTCTAACCTAACCCTAACCCTAACCCTAACCCTAACCCCAACCCCAACCCCAACCCCAACCCTAACCCTAACCCTAACCCCAACCCCAACCCTAACCCTAACCCTAACCCTAACCCTAACCCTAACCCTAACCCTAACCCTAACCCTAACCCTAACCCTAGGTTCATAGGCGAGCTAATAGTGCTATGTTATTATATTACTTTTATTTATGATTTTCATAATGATTCCGTTTGAGAAAGAATAATATTATAATTCCTTATGAGTCTTCAACTTTGTCTTCACACGACTAGCCATGTTTTATGGAGTGTTGCCAGGCAAGTCAAAAGCAAATTGGGACAAATCGGCACTAAATATGACCCGTAACTACATCAACATATCACCCCAAATGTCCATGTTATTTAGGGTACAATGTTAATGTAAATACATTGTAATTATACAATTTTAAAACAATGTTTAAAATGTTCTACCGTGCGTATGCGCGATTCTTTCTAACGTTTTAATGTATTTTTAAAGGTATTGACAGTCAAATTCATAAGAAGCCCAAAGTTAATACTAACACTGTAGCGCTGGAAACACGGTCAATTCTATGAAATGAAATGTCATGAAATCGTTCTGCCTGATTTATTAGGTCTATAAGGTGACAAAGGAACATGTCTCTAGTTTGATTCCACAACCATTCAAACCGATCTCATGTTTTATTGTATTATCATGTATTAAATGAGGATGGCAATGTCATAAATGGGCCGGAACAATATAACAATTATACTGCCACCTGTGTTGAAGGACAGTTCTAAGATACAGGGTGTTCCAGAATGATATATATACCGTGTTTGAAAAAAATTATCAACAGTGTATTTAATTTGAGTACCGGTACGTGAAATACAATGGCAAATGTCACCTACTTATTGTATTACTTTCATTGCAAAAACTTGATTCGTTTTGGCGTGATATTGATATTCTTAAACTGGACAAACATTGCATGTGTGTAACTTACAGCAGCAAAGGCTTCATAAGCACAAGACATTGCTGCTTTATCACTATCGCCCAGGCGTAGGCCTACTTTGCAATATAGTGTAGAAATCATACAGTTGTCATAGGAGATACACCAAATTTGGCACAGATGTAGAGCTTGAAACACTGAATAATTCATAATGATTGACATCGTATTAATTGACCTTTTTCATGTTTTTTTTTCAATATTACAAGGGCTTAGCGCAAGAACTAGCTATGTCCACATTTACTCATTTCGGCAACAAATGGATGTTTAATTCTGCACTCCATAATAAATGCAAGTGACACGACCATTCATACCTATTACCTGTTTTATTGTTACCTTCTGGAGGCCAGACTTTTATTTGAACGATAATGGCTCTGTCACGCCGTATTGAATACCCTCTGTACGGAATGTTACATCACAATTCAGTATAATTATTCAAGGTTGCTACGCGTGTCTGTCATCGACTTGACAACAGGCACACCAGGTACAAACAATTGTAAATCGTGGAAAGTCGTATTTATGATAAAATGATTAAAAATAATACTTTTAGGTATTATTATGTTAGTTTCTGTTTGGCAAATCATAAATGCTCACGTGTTTTGTTCAAAATGGCAATAATCTTTTTTTTTACCCCTACCCACCTGAAATAGCTTTGCGATATTACGGGAAATGTAACTTTAACACGATTTAGGCGAAATAGGATATGCTTGAATTTTGCGCCAAAATGTGCAAACAAAGTCAGACTTTTTTGTGTCCGCCCAGTCTAACTGATCATGTGGAAGACACTGGCAAGAAAAAGATTGAAATTTCGGCAATTATTGATCTCAAAATGGCGATATTACGGAAAATGCAATTTCAACACGATTTAGGCGAAATAGGATATGCTTGAATTTTGCGCCAAAATGTGCAAACAAAGTCAGACTTTTTTGTGTCCGCCCAGTCCAACTGATCATGTGGAAGACACTGGCAAGAAAAAGGATTGAAATTTCGGCAATTATTGATCTCAAAATGGCGATATCACGGAAAATGCAATTTCAACACGATTTAGGCGAAATAGGATATGCTTGAATTTTGCGCCAAAATGTGCAAACAAAGTCAGACTTTTTTGTGTCCGCCCAGTCCAACTGATCATGTGGAAGACACTGGCAAGAAAAAAGATTGAAATTTCGGCAATTATTGATCTCAAAATGGCGATATCACGGAAAATGCAATTTCAACACGATTTAGGCGAAATAGGATATGCTTGAATTTTGCGCCAAAATGTGCAAACAAAGTCAGACTTTTTGTGCCCGCCTAGTCCAACTGATCATGTGGAAGACACTGGCAAGAAAAAAGATTGAAATTTCGGCAATTATTGATCTCAAAATGGCGATATCACGGAAAATGCAATTTTAACACGATTTAGGCGAAATAGGATATGCTTGAATTTAGCCCCAGCATGTGCAAACAAAGTCAGACTTTTTTGTGTCCGCCCAGTCCAACTGATCATGTGGAAGACACTGGCAAGAAAAAATATTGAAATTTCGGCAATTATTGATCTCAAAATGGCGATATCACGGAAAATTCAATTTCAACACGATTTACTCGAAATAGGATATGCTGGAATTTTGCGCCAAAATGTGCAAACAAAGTCAGACTTTTTGTGTCCGCCCAGTCCAACTGATCATGTGGAAGACACTGGCAAGAAAAAAGATTGAAATTTCGGCAATTATTGATCTCAAAATGGCGATATCACGGAAAATGCAATTTCAACACGATTTAGGCGAAATAGGATATGCTTGAATTTTGCGCCAAAATGTGCAAACAAAGTCAGACTTTTTGTGTCCGCCCAGTCCAACTGATCATGTGGAAGACACTGGCAAGAAAAAATATTGAAATTTCGGCAATTATTGATCTCAAAATGGCGATATCACGGAAAATGCAATTTCAACACGATTTAGGCGAAATAGGATATGCTTGAATTTTGCGCCAAAATGTGCAAACAAAGTCAGACTTTTTGTGTCCGCCCAGTCCAACTGATCATGTGGAAGACACTGGCAAGAAAAAAGATTGAAATTTCGGCAATTATTGATCTCAAAATGGCGATATCACGGAAAATGCAATTTCAACACGATTTAGGCGAAATAGGATATGCTTGAATTTTGCGCCAAAATGTGCAAACAAAGTCAGACTTTATGTGTCCGCCCAGTCCAACTGATCATGTGGAAGACACTGGCAAGAAAAAAGATTGAAATTTCGGCAATTATTGATCTCAAAATGGCGATATCACGGAAAATGTAATTTCAACACGATTTAGGCGAAATAGGATATGCTTGAATTTTGCGCCAAAATGTGCAAACAAAGTCAGACTTTTTGTGTCCGCCCAGTCCAACTGATCATGTGGAAGACACTGGCAAGAAAAAAGATTGAAATTTCGGCAATTATTGATCTCAAAATGGCGATATCACGGAAAATGCAATTTCAACACGATTTAGGCCAAATAGGATATGCTTGAATTTTGCGCCAAACTGTGCAAACAAAGTCAGACTTTTTGTGTCCGCCCAGTCCAACTGATCATGAGGAAGACACTGGCAAGAAAAAATATTGAAATTTCGGCAATTATTGATCTCAAAATGGCGATATTACGGAAAATGTAATTTCAACACGATTTAGGCGAAATAGGATATGCTTGAATTTTGCGCCAAAATGTGCAAACAAAGTCAGACTTTTTGTGTCCGCCCAGTCCAACTGATCATGTGGAAGACACTGGCAAGAAAAATATTGAAATTTCGGCAATTATTGATCTCAAAATGGCGATATCACGGAAAATTCAATTTCAACACGATTTAGGCGAAATAGGATATGCTTGAATTTTGCGCCAAAATGTGCAAACAAAGTCAGACTTTTTGTGTCCGCCCAGTCCAACTGATCATGTGGAAGACACTGGCAAGAAAAAAAAAGATATTGAAATTTCGGCAATTATTGATCTCAAAATGGCGATATCACGGAAAATGCAAATTTCAACACGATTTAGGCGAAATAGGATATGCTTGAATTTTGCGCCAAAATGTGCAAACAAAGTCAGACTTTTTGTGTCCCCCAGTCCAACTGATCATGTGGAAGACACTGGCAAGAAAAAAGATTGAAATTTCGGCAATTATTGATCTCAAAATGGCGATATTACGGAAAATGCAATTTCAACACGATTTAGGCGAAATAGGATATGCTTGAATTTTGCGCCAAAATGTGCAAACAAAGTCAGTCTTTTTTGTGTCCGCCCAGTCCAACTGATCATGTGGAGACACTGGCAAAAAAAAATTGAAATTTCGGCAATTATTGATCTCAAAATGGCGATATCACGGAAAATGAAATTTCAACACGATTTAGGCGAAATAGGATATGCTTGAATTTTGCGCCAAAATGTACAAACAAAGTCAGACTTTTTTGTGTCCGCCCAGTCCAACTGATCATGTGGAAGACACTGGCAAGAAAAAATATTGAAATTTCGGCAATTATTGATCTCAAAATGGCGATATCACGGAAAATGCAATTTCAACACTTTCAACACGATTTAGGCTAAATAGGATATGCTTGATTTTTTTTTTA
>NW_027305619.1:49392-51981 GCF_039555335.1 Amphiura filiformis
GAGGAACACTGGCAAGAAAAAAGATTGAAATTTCGGCAATTATTGATCTCAAAATGGCGATATCACGGAAAATGCAATTTCAACACGATTTAGGCGAAATAGGATATGCTTGAATTTTGCGCCAAAATGTGCAAACAAAGTCAGACTTTTTGTGTCCGCCCAGTCCAACTGATCATGTGGAAGACACTGGCAAGAAAAAATATTGAAATTTCGGCAATTATTGATCTCAAAATGGCGATATCACGGAAAATGCAATTTCAACACGATTTAGGCGAAATAGGATATGCTTGAATTTTGCGCCAAAATGTGCAAACAAAGTCAGACTTTTTGTGTCCGCCCAGTCCAACTGATCATGTGGAAGACACTGGCAAGAAAAAAGATTGAAATTTCGGCAATTATTGATCTCAAAATGGCGATATTACGGAAAATGCAACTTTAACACGATTTAGGCGAAATAGGATATGCTTGAATTTTGCGCCAAAATGTGCAAACAAAGTCAGACTTTTTGTGTCCGCCCAGTCCAACTGATCATGTGGAAGACACTGGCAAGAAAAAAAGATTGAAATTTCGGCAATTATTGATCTCAAAATGGCGATATCACGGAAAATTCAATTTCAACACGATTTAGGCGAAATAGGATATGCTTGAATTTTGCGCCAAAATGTGAAACAAAGTCAGACTTTTTGTGTCCGCCAGTCCAACTGATCATGTGGAAGACACTGGCAAAAAAAAAATTTGAAATTTCGGCAATTATTGATCTCAAAATGGCGATATCTTTTCAACACGATTTAGGCGAAATAGGATATGCTTGAATTTTGCGCCAAAATGTGCAAACAAAAGTCAGACTTTTTGTGTCCGCCCAGTCCAACTGATCATGTGGAAGACACTGGCAAGAAAAAATTGAAATTTCGGCAATTATTGATCTCAAAATGGCGATATCACGGAAAATGCAATTTCAACACGATTTAGGTACGACAACCACCGAGATCTACTCTCTTCCCCAACACAACGCACTTCCGATCTTCGCTACCAGCGGCCAGTACACAAGATCATGTGGAAGACACTGGCAAGAAAAAATTTGAAATTTCGGCAAGTATTGATCTCAAAATGGCGATATCACGGAAAATGAAATTTCAACACGATTTAGGCGAAATAGGATATGCTTGAATTTTGCGCCAAAATGTGCAAACAAAGTCAGACTTTTTGTGTCCGCCCAGTCCAACTGATCATGTGGAAGACACTGGCAAGAAAAAATATTGAAATTTCGGCAATTATTGATCTCAAAATGGCGATATCACGGAAAATGCAATTTCAACACTTTCAACACGATTTAGGCGAAATAGGATATGCTTGAATTTTGCGCCAAAATGTGCAAACAAAGTCAGACTTTTTGTGTCCGCCCAGTCCAACTGATCATGTGGAAGACACTGGCAAGAAAAAAGATTGAAATTTCGGCAATTATTGATCTCAAAATGGCGATATCACGGAAAATGCAATTTCAACACGATTTAGGCGAAATAGGATATGCTTGAATTTTGCGCCAAAATGTGCAAACAAAGTCAGACTTTTTGTGTCCGCCCAGTCCAACTGATCATGTGGAAGACACTGGCAAGAAAAAATATTGAAATTTCGGCAATTATTGATCTCAAAATGGCGATATCACGGAAAATGCAATTTCAACACGATTTAGGCGAAATAGGATATGCTTGAATTTTGCGCCAAAATGTGCAAACAAAGTCAGACTTTTTGTGTCCGCCCAGTCCAACTGATCATGTGGAAGACACTGGCAAGAAAAAAGATTGAAATTTCGGCAATTATTGATCTCAAAATGGCGATATCACGGAAAATGCAATTTCAACACGATTTAGGCGAAATAGGATATGCTTGAATTTTGCGCCAAAATGTGCAAACAAAGTCAGACTTTTTGTGTCCGCCCAGTCCAATGATCATGTGGAAGACACTGGCAAGAAAAAATATTGAAATTTCGGCAATTATTGATCTCAAAATGGCGATATCACGGAAAATGCAATTTCAACACGATTTAGGCGAAATAGGATATGCTTGAATTTTGCGCCAAAATGTGCAAACAAAGTCAGACTTTTTGTGTCCGCCCAGTCCAACTGATCATGTGGAAGACACTGGCAAGAAAAAAGATTGAAATTTCGGCAATTATTGATCTCAAAATGGCGATATCACGGAAAATGCAATTTCAACACGATTTAGGCGAAATAGGATATGCTTGAATTTTGCGCCAAAATGTGCAAACAAAGTCAGACTTTTTGTGTCCGCCCAGTCCAACTGATCATGTGGAAGACACTGGCAAGAAAAAATATTGAAATTTCGGCAATTATTGATCTCAAAATGGCGATATCACGGAAAATGCAATTTCAACACGATTTAGGCGAAATAGGATATGCTTGAATTTTGCGCCAAAATGTGCAAACAAAGTCAGACTTTTTGTGTCCGCCCAGTCCAACTGATCATGTGGAAGACACTGGCAAGAAAAAATTGAAATTTCGGCAATTATTGATCTCAAAATGGCGATATCACGGAAAATGCAATTTCAACACGATTTAGGTTATTTTTTTA
>NW_027305619.1:52011-158467 GCF_039555335.1 Amphiura filiformis
AAAGTCAGACTTTTTGTGTCCGCCCAGTGAGAAGAATAGGGTGGAAGACACTGGCAAGAAAAAAGATTGAAATTTCGGCAATTATTGATCTCAAAATGGCGATATCACGGAAAATGCAATTTCAACACGATTTAGGCGAAATAGGATATGCTTGAATTTTGCGCCAAAATGTGCAAACAAAGTCAGACTTTTTGTGTCCGCCCAGTCCAACTGATCATGTGGAAGACACTGGCAAGAAAAAATATTGAAATTTCGGCAATTATTGATCTCAAAATGGCGATATCACGGAAAATGCAATTTCAACACGATTTAGGCGAAATAGGATATGCTTGAATTTTGCGCCAAAATGTGCAAACAAAGTCAGACTTTTTGTGTCCGCCCAGTCCGACTAAGCATGTGGAAGACACTGGCAAGAAAAAATATTGAAATTTCGGCAATTATTGATCTCAAAATGGCGATATCACGGAAAATGCAATTTCAACACGATTTAGGCGAAATAGGATATGCTTGAATTTTGCGCCAAAATGTGCAAACAAAGTCAGACTTTTTGTGTCCGCCCAGTCCAACTGATCATGTGGAAGACACTGGCAAGAAAAAAGATTGAAATTTCGGCAATTATTGATCTCAAAATGGCGATATCACGGAAAATGCAATTTCAACACGATTTAGGCGAAATAGGATATGCTTGAATTTTGCGCCAAAATGTGCAAACAAAGTCAGACTTTTTGTGTCCGCCCAGTCCAACTGATCATGTGGAAGACACTGGCAAGAAAAAATATTGAAATTTCGGCAATTATTGATCTCAAAATGGCGATATCACGGAAAATGCAATTTCAACACGATTTAGGCGAAATAGGATATGCTTGAATTTTGCGCCAAAATGTGCAAACAAAGTCAGACTTTTTGTGTCCGCCCAGTCCAACTGATCATGTGGAAGACACTGGCAAGAAAAAAGATTGAAATTTCGGCAATTATTGATCTCAAAATGGCGATATCACGGAAAATGCAATTTCAACACGATTTAGGCGAAATAGGATATGCTTGAATTTTGCGCCAAAATGTGCAAACAAAGTCAGACTTTTTGTGTCCGCCCAGTCCAACTGATCATGTGGAAGACACTGGCAAGAAAAAAAGATTGAAATTTCGGCAATTATTGATCTCAAAATGGCGATATCACGGAAAATGCAATTTCAACACGATTTAGGCGAAATAGGATATGCTTGAATTTTGCGCCAAAATGTGCAAACAAAGTCAGACTTTTTGTGTCCGCCCAGTCCAACTGATCATGTGGAAGACACTGGCAAGAAAAAAGATTGAAATTTCGGCAATTATTGATCTCAAAATGGCGATATCACGGAAAATGCAATTTCAACACGATTTAGGCGAAATAGGATATGCTTGAATTTTGCGCCAAAATGTGCAAACAAAGTCAGACTTTTTGTGTCCGCCCAGTCCAACTGATCATGTGGAAGACACTGGCAAGAAAAAAGATTGAAATTTCGGCAATTATTGATCTCAAAATGGCGATATCACGGAAAATGCAATTTCAACACGATTTAGGCGAAATAGGATATGCTTGAATTTTGCGCCAAAATGTGCAAACAAAGTCAGACTTTTTGTGTCCGCCCAGTCCAACTGATCATGTGGAAGACACTGGCAAGAAAAAATATTGAAATTTCGGCAATTATTGATCTCAAAATGGCGATATCACGGAAAATGCAATTTCAACACGATTTAGGCGAAATAGGATATGCTTGAATTTTGCGCCAAAATGTGCAAACAAAGTCAGACTTTTTGTGTCCGCCCAGTCCAACTGATCATGTGGAAGACACTGGCAAGAAAAAAGATTGAAATTTCGGCAATTATTGATCTCAAAATGGCGATATCACGGAAAATGCAATTTCAATTTCAACACGATTTAGGCGAAATAGGATATGCTTGAATTTTGCGCCAAAATGTGCAAACAAAGTCAGACTTTTTGTGTCCGCCCAGTCCAACTGATCATGTGGAAGACACTGGCAAGAAAAAAGATTGAAATTTCGGCAATTATTGATCTCAAAATGGCGATATCACGGAAAATGCAATTTCAACACGATTTAGGCGAAATAGGATATGCTTGAATTTTGCGCCAAAATGTGCAAACAAAGTCAGACTTTTTGTGTCCGCCCAGTCCAACTGATCATGTGGAAGACACTGGCAAGAAAAAGATTGAAATTTCGGCAATTATTGATCTCAAAATGGCGATATCACGGAAAATGCAATTTCAACACGATTTAGGCGAAATAGGATATGCTTGAATTTTGCGCCAAAATGTGCAAACAAAGTCAGACTTTTTGTGTCCGCCCAGTCCAACTGATCATGTGGAAGACACTGGCAAGAAAAAAAGATTGAAATTTCGGCAATTATTGATCTCAAAATGGCGATATCACGGAAAATGCAATTTCAACACGATTTAGGCGAAATAGGATATGCTTGAATTTTGCGCCAAAATGTGCAAACAAAGTCAGACTTTTTGTGTCCGCCCAGTCCAACTGATCATGTGGAAGACACTGGCAAGAAAAAAAAATATTGAAATTTCGGCAATTATTGATCTCAAAATGGCGATATCACGGAAAATGCAATTTCAACACGATTTAGGCGAAATAGGATATGCTTGAATTTTGCGCCAAAATGTGCAAACAAAGTCAGACTTTTTGTGTCCGCCCAGTCCAACTGATCATGTGGAAGACACTGGCAAGAAAAAAAGATTGAAATTTCGGCAATTATTGATCTCAAAATGGCGATATCACGGAAAATGCAATTTCAACACGATTTAGGCGAAATAGGATATGCTTGAATTTTGCGCCAAAATGTGCAAACAAAGTCAGACTTTTTGTGTCCGCCCAGTCCAACTGATCATGTGGAAGACACTGGCAAGAAAAAAAAGATTGAAATTTCGGCAATTATTGATCTCAAAATGGCGATATCACGGAAAATGCAATTTCAACACGATTTAGGCGAAATAGGATATGCTTGAATTTTGCGCCAAAATGTGCAAACAAAGTCAGACTTTTTTGTGTCCGCCCAGTCCAACTGATCATGTGGAAGACACTGGCAAGAAAAAAAGATTGAAATTTCGGCAATTATTGATCTCAAAATGGCGATATCACGGAAAATGCAATTTCAACACGATTTAGGCGAAATAGGATATGCTTGAATTTTGCGCCAAAATGTGCAAACAAAGTCAGACTTTTTGTGTCCGCCCAGTCCAACTGATCATGTGGAAGACACTGGCAAGAAAAAAAGATTGAAATTTCGGCAATTATTGATCTCAAAATGGCGATATCACGGAAAATGCAATTTCAACACGATTTAGGCGAAATAGGATATGCTTGAATTTTGCGCCAAAATGTGCAAACAAAGTCAGACTTTTTGTGTCCGCCCAGTCCAACTGATCATGTGGAAGACACTGGCAAGAAAAAATATTGAAATTTCGGCAATTATTGATCTCAAAATGGCGATATCACGGAAAATGCAATTTCAACACGATTTAGGCGAAATAGGATATGCTTGAATTTTGCGCCAAAATGTGCAAACAAAGTCAGACTTTTTGTGTCCGCCCAGTCCAACTGATCATGTGGAAGACACTGGCAAGAAAAAATATTGAAATTTCGGCAATTATTGATCTCAAAATGGCGATATCACGGAAAATTTCAATTTCAACACGATTTAGGCGAAATAGGATATGCTTGAATTTTGCGCCAAAATGTGCAAACAAAGTCAGACTTTTTGTGTCCGCCCAGTCCAACTGATCATGTGGAAGACACTGGCAAGAAAAAAGATTGAAATTTCGGCAATTATTGATCTCAAAATGGCGATATCACGGAAAATGCAATTTCAACACGATTTAGGCGAAATAGGATATGCTTGAATTTTGCGCCAAAATGTGCAAACAAAGTCAGACTTTTTGTGTCCGCCCAGTCCAACTGATCATGTGGAAGACACTGGCAAGAAAAAATATTGAAATTTCGGCAATTATTGATCTCAAAATGGCGATATCACGGAAAATGCAATTTCAACACGATTTAGGCGAAATAGGATATGCTTGAATTTTGCGCCAAAATGTGCAAACAAAGTCAGACTTTTTGTGTCCGCCCAGTCCAACTGATCATGTGGAAGACACTGGCAAGAAAAAAAGATTGAAATTTCGGCAATTATTGATCTCAAAATGGCGATATCACGGAAAATGCAATTTCAACACGATTTAGGCGAAATAGGATATGCTTGAATTTTGCGCCAAAATGTGCAAACAAAGTCAGACTTTTTTGTGTCCGCCCAGTCCAACTGATCATGTGGAAGACACTGGCAAGAAAAAATATTGAAATTTCGGCAATTATTGATCTCAAAATGGCGATATCACGGAAAATGCAATTTCAACACGATTTAGGCGAAATAGGATATGCTTGAATTTTGCGCCAAAATGTGCAAACAAAGTCAGACTTTTTGTGTCCGCCCAGTCCAACTGATCATGTGGAAGACACTGGCAAGAAAAAAAAAGATTGAAATTTCGGCAATTATTGATCTCAAAATGGCGATATCACGGAAAATGCAATTTCAACACGATTTAGGCGAAATAGGATATGCTTGAATTTTGCGCCAAAATGTGCAAACAAAGTCAGACTTTTTGTGTCCGCCCAGTCCAACTGATCATGTGGAAGACACTGGCAAGAAAAAAGATTGAAATTTCGGCAATTATTGATCTCAAAATGGCGATATCACGGAAAATGCAATTTCAACACGATTTAGGCGAAATAGGATATGCTTGAATTTTGGGCCAAAATGTGCAAACAAAGGCAGACTTTTTTGGGGCCACCCAGTCCAACTAATCTTTGGAAGACGCTGGCAAAAAAAAAATATTGAAATTTCGGCAATTATTGATCTCAAAATGGCGATATCACGGAAAATGCAATTTCAACACGATTTAGGCGAAATAGGATATGCTTGAATTTTGCGCCAAAATGTGCAAACAAAGTCAGACTTTTTGTGTCCGCCCAGTCCAACTGATCATGTGGAAGACACTGGCAAGAAAAAAAGATTGAAATTTCGGCAATTATTGATCTCAAAATGGCGATATCACGGAAAATGCAATTTCAACACGATTTAGGCGAAATAGGATATGCTTGAATTTTGCGCCAAAATGTGCAAACAAAGTCAGACTTTTTGTGTCCGCCCAGTCCAACTGATCATGTGGAAGACACTGGCAAGAAAAAATATTGAAATTTCGGCAATTATTGATCTCAAAATGGCGATATCACGGAAAATGCAATTTCAACACGATTTAGGCGAAATAGGATATGCTTGAATTTTGCGCCAAAATGTGCAAACAAAGTCAGACTTTTTGTGTCCGCCCAGTCCAACTGATCATGTGGAAGACACTGGCAAGAAAAAAAAAAGATTGAAATTTCGGCAATTATTGATCTCAAAATGGCGATATCACGGAAAATGCAATTTCAACACGATTTAGGCGAAATAGGATATGCTTGAATTTTGCGCCAAAATGTGCAAACAAAGTCAGACTTTTTGTGTCCGCCCAGTCCAACTGATCATGTGGAAGACACTGGCAAGAAAAAATATTGAAATTTCGGCAATTATTGATCTCAAAATGGCGATATCACGGAAAATGCAATTTCAACACGATTTAGGCGAAATAGGATATGCTTGAATTTTGCGCCAAAATGTGCAAACAAAGTCAGACTTTTTGTGTCCGCCCAGTCCAACTGATCATGTGGAAGACACTGGCAAGAAAAAAATATTGAAATTTCGGCAATTATTGATCTCAAAATGGCGATATCACGGAAAATGCAATTTCAACACGATTTAGGCGAAATAGGATATGCTTGAATTTTGCGCCAAAATGTGCAAACAAAGTCAGACTTTTTGTGTCCGCCCAGTCCAACTGATCATGTGGAAGACACTGGCAAGAAAAAGATTGAAATTTCGGCAATTATTGATCTCAAAATGGCGATATCACGGAAAATGCAATTTCAACACGATTTAGGCGAAATAGGATATGCTTGAATTTTGCGCCAAAATGTGCAAACAAAGTCAGACTTTTTGTGTCCGCCCAGTCCAACTGATCATGTGGAAGACACTGGCAAGAAAAAATATTGAAATTTCGGCAATTATTGATCTCAAAATGGCGATATCACGGAAAATGCAATTTCAACACGATTTAGGCGAAATAGGATATGCTTGAATTTTGCGCCAAAATGTGCAAACAAAGTCAGACTTTTTGTGTCCGCCCAGTCCAACTGATCATGTGGAAGACACTGGCAAAAAAAGATTGAAATTTCGGCAATTATTGATCTCAAAATGGCGATATCACGGAAAATGCAATTTCAACACGATTTAGGCGAAATAGGATATGCTTGAATTTTGCGCCAAAATGTGCAAACAAAGTCAGACTTTTTGTGTCCGCCCAGTCCAACTGATCATGTGGAAGACACTGGCAAGAAAAAAAATTGAAATTTCGGCAATTATTGATCTCAAAATGGCGATATCACGGAAAATGCAATTTCAACACGATTTAGGCGAAATAGGATATGCTTGAATTTTGCGCCAAAATGTGCAAACAAAGTCAGACTTTTTGTGTCCGCCCAGTCCAACTGATCATGTGGAAGACACTGGCAAGAAAAAAAATTGAAATTTCGGCAATTATTGATCTCAAAATGGCGATATCACGGAAAATGCAATTTCAACACGATTTAGGCGAAATAGGATATGCTTGAATTTTGCGCCAAAATGTGCAAACAAAGTCAGACTTTTTGTGTCCGCCCAGTCCAACTGATCATGTGGAAGACACTGGCAAGAAAAAATATTGAAATTTCGGCAATTATTGATCTCAAAATGGCGATATCACGGAAAATGCAATTTCAACACGATTTAGGCGAAATAGGATATGCTTGAATTTTGCGCCAAAATGTGCAAACAAAGTCAGACTTTTGTGTCCGCCCAGTCCAACTGATCATGTGGAAGACACTGGCAAGAAAAAAAGATTGAAATTTCGGCAATTATTGATCTCAAAATGGCGATATCACGGAAAATGCAATTTCAACACGATTTAGGCGAAATAGGATATGCTTGAATTTTGCGCCAAAATGTGCAAACAAAGTCAGACTTTTTGTGTCCGCCCAGTCCAACTGATCATGTGGAAGACACTGGCAAGAAAAAAATTGAAATTTCGGCAATTATTGATCTCAAAATGGCGATATCACGGAAAATGCAATTTCAACACGATTTAGGCGAAATGCTATATGCTTGAATTTTGCGCCAAAATGTGCAAACAAAGTCAGACTTTTTGTGTCCGCCCAGTCCAACTGATCATGTGGAAGACACTGGCAAGAAAAAAATATTGAAATTTCGGCAATTATTGATCTCAAAATGGCGATATCACGGAAAATGCAATTTCAACACTTTCAACACGATTTAGGCGAAATAGGATATGCTTGAATTTTGCGCCAAAATGTGCAAACAAAGTCAGACTTTTTGTGTCCGCCCAGTCCAACTGATCATGTGGAAGACACTGGCAAGAAAAAAAATATTGAAATTTCGGCAATTATTGATCTCAAAATGGCGATATCACGGAAAATGCAATTTCAACACGATTTAGGCGAAATAGGATATGCTTGAATTTTGCGCCAAAATGTGCAAACAAAGTCAGACTTTTTGTGTCCGCCCAGTCCAACTGATCATGTGGAAGACACTGGCAAGAAAAAAAGATATTGAAATTTCGGCAATTATTGATCTCAAAATGGCGATATCACGGAAAATGCAATTTCAACACGATTTAGGCGAAATAGGATATGCTTGAATTTTGCGCCAAAATGTGCAAACAAAGTCAGACTTTTTGTGTCCGCCCAGTCCAACTGATCATGTGGAAGACACTGGCAAGAAAAAATTGAAATTTCGGCAATTATTGATCTCAAAATGGCGATATCACGGAAAATGCAATTTCAACACGATTTAGGCGAAATAGGATATGCTTGAATTTTGCGCCAAAATGTGCAAACAAAGTCAGACTTTTTGTGTCCGCCCAGTCCAACTGATCATGTGGAAGACACTGGCAAGAAAAAAATATTGAAATTTCGGCAATTATTGATCTCAAAATGGCGATATCACGGAAAATGCAATTTCAACACGATTTAGGCGAAATAGGATATGCTTGAATTTTGCGCCAAAATGTGCAAACAAAGTCAGACTTTTTGTGTCCGCCCAGTCCAACTGATCATGTGGAAGACACTGGCAAGAAAAAAAGATTGAAATTTCGGCAATTATTGATCTCAAAATGGCGATATCACGGAAAATGCAATTTCAACACGATTTAGGCGAAATAGGATATGCTTGAATTTTGCGCCAAAATGTGCAAACAAAGTCAGACTTTTTTTTGTGTCCGCCCAGTCCAACTGATCATGTGGAAGACACTGGCAAGAAAAAAGATTGAAATTTCGGCAATTATTGATCTCAAAATGGCGATATCACGGAAAATGCAATTTCAACACGATTTAGGCGAAATAGGATATGCTTGAATTTTGCGCCAAAATGTGCAAACAAAGTCAGACTTTTTTGTGTCCGCCCAGTCCAACTGATCATGTGGAAGACACTGGCAAGAAAAAAAATATTGAAATTTCGGCAATTATTGATCTCAAAATGGCGATATCACGGAAAATGCAATTTCAACACGATTTAGGCGAAATAGGATATGCTTGAATTTTGCGCCAAAATGTGCAAACAAAGTCAGACTTTTTGTGTCCGCCCAGTCCAACTGATCATGTGGAAGACACTGGCAAGAAAAGATTGAAATTTCGGCAATTATTGATCTCAAAATGGCGATATCACGGAAAATGCAATTTCAACACGATTTAGGCGAAATAGGATATGCTTGAATTTTGCGCCAAAATGTGCAAACAAAGTCAGACTTTTTGTGTCCGCCCAGTCCAACTGATCATGTGGAAGACACTGGCAAGAAAAAAATTGAAATTTCGGCAATTATTGATCTCAAAATGGCGATATCACGGAAAATGCAATTTCAACACGATTTAGGCGAAATAGGATATGCTTGAATTTTGCGCCAAAATGTGCAAACAAAGTCAGACTTTTTGTGTCCGCCCAGTCCAACTGATCATGTGGAAGACACTGGCAAGAAAAAAGATTGAAATTTCGGCAATTATTGATCTCAAAATGGCGATATCACGGAAAATGCAATTTCAACACGATTTAGGCGAAATAGGATATGCTTGAATTTTGCGCCAAAATGTGCAAACAAAGTCAGACTTTTTGTGTCCGCCCAGTCCAACTGATCATGTGGAAGACACTGGCAAGAAAAAAGATTGAAATTTCGGCAATTATTGATCTCAAAATGGCGATATCACGGAAAATGCAATTTCAACACGATTTAGGCGAAATAGGATATGCTTGAATTTTGCGCCAAAATGTGCAAACAAAGTCAGACTTTTTTGTGTCCGCCCAGTCCAACTGATCATGTGGAAGACACTGGCAAGAAAAAAAGATTGAAATTTCGGCAATTATTGATCTCAAAATGGCGATATCACGGAAAATGCAATTTCAACACGATTTAGGCGAAATAGGATATGCTTGAATTTTGCGCCAAAATGTGCAAAC
This sequence comes from Amphiura filiformis, assembly GCF_039555335.1. Taxonomy (NCBI): domain Eukaryota; kingdom Metazoa; phylum Echinodermata; class Ophiuroidea; order Amphilepidida; family Amphiuridae; genus Amphiura; species Amphiura filiformis. Next base: position 61,669 of record NW_027305619.1, read on the forward strand.
AAAGTCAGACTTTTTGTGTCCGCCCAGTCCAACTGATCATGTGGAAGACACTGGCAAGAAAAAAGATTGAAATTTCGGCAATTATTGATCTCAAAATGGCGATATCACGGAAAATGCAATTTCAACACGATTTAGGCGAAATAGGATATGCTTGAATTTTGCGCCAAAAATGTGCAAACAAAGTCAGGCTTTTTGTGTCCGCCCAGTCCAACTGATCATGTGGAAGACACTGGCAAGAAAAAAGATTGAAATTTCGGCAATTATTGATCTCAAAATGGCGATATCACGGAAAATGCAATTTCAACACGATTTAGGCGAAATAGGATATGCTTGAATTTTGCGCCAAAATGTGCAAACAAAGTCAGACTTTTTGTGTCCGCCCAGTCCAACTGATCATGTGGAAGACACTGGCAAGAAAAAAAGATTGAAATTTCGGCAATTATTGATCTCAAAATGGCGATATCACGGAAAATGCAATTTCAACACGATTTAGGCGAAATAGGATATGCTTGAATTTTGCGCCAAAATGTGCAAACAAAGTCAGACTTTTTGTGTCCGCCCAGTCCAACTGATCATGTGGAAGACACTGGCAAGAAAAAAATTGAAATTTCGGCAATTATTGATCTCAAAATGGCGATATCACGGAAAATGCAATTTCAACACGATTTAGGCGAAATAGGATATGCTTGAATTTTGCGCCAAAATGTGCAAACAAAGTCAGACTTTTTGTGTCCGCCCAGTCCAACTGATCATGTGGAAGACACTGGCAAGAAAAAATATTGAAATTTCGGCAATTATTGATCTCAAAATGGCGATATCACGGAAAATGCAATTTCAACACGATTTAGGCGAAATAGGATATGCTTGAATTTTGCGCCAAAATGTGCAAACAAAGTCAGACTTTTTTGTGTCCGCCCAGTCCAACTGATCATGTGGAAGACACTGGCAAGAAAAAAGATTGAAATTTCGGCAATTATTGATCTCAAAATGGCGATATCACGGAAAATGCAATTTCAACACGATTTAGGCGAAATAGGATATGCTTGAATTTTGCGCCAAAATGTGCAAACAAAGTCAGACTTTTTGTGTCCGCCCAGTCCAACTGATCATGTGGAAGACACTGGCAAGAAAAAAGATTGAAATTTCGGCAATTATTGATCTCAAAATGGCGATATCACGGAAAATGCAATTTCAACACGATTTAGGCGAAATAGGATATGCTTGAATTTTGCGCCAAAATGTGCAAACAAAGTCAGACTTTTTGTGTCCGCCCAGTCCAACTGATCATGTGGAAGACACTGGCAAGAAAAAAGATTGAAATTTCGGCAATTATTGATCTCAAAATGGCGATATCACGGAAAATGCAATTTCAACACGATTTAGGCGAAATAGGATATGCTTGAATTTTGCGCCAAAATGTGCAAACAAAGTCAGACTTTTTGTGTCCGCCCAGTCCAACTGATCATGTGGAAGACACTGGCAAGAAAAAAGATTGAAATTTCGGCAATTATTGAACTCAAAATGGCGATATCACGGAAAATGCAATTTCAACACGATTTAGGCGAAATAGGATATGCTTGAATTTTGCGCCAAAATGTGCAAACAAAGTCAGACTTTTTGTGTCCGCCCAGTCCAACTGATCATGTGGAAGACACTGGCAAGAAAAAAAGATTGAAATTTCGGCAATTATTGATCTCAAAATGGCGATATCACGGAAAATGCAATTTCAACACGATTTAGGCGAAATAGGATATGCTTGAATTTTGCGCCAAAATGTGCAAACAAAGTCAGACTTTTTGTGTCCGCCCAGTCCAACTGATCATGTGGAAGACACTGGCAAGAAAAAAGATTGAAATTTCGGCAATTATTGATCTCAAAATGGCGATATCACGGAAAATGCAATTTCAACACGATTTAGGCGAAATAGGATATGCTTGAATTTTGCGCCAAAATGTGCAAACAAAGTCAGACTTTTTGTGTCCGCCCAGTCCAACTGATCATGTGGAAGACACTGGCAAGAAAAAAAATATTGAAATTTCGGCAATTATTGATCTCAAAATGGCGATATCACGGAAAATGCAATTTCAACACGATTTAGGCGAAATAGGATATGCTTGAATTTTGCGCCAAAATGTGCAAACAAAGTCAGACTTTTTGTGTCCGCCCAGTCCAACTGATCATGTGGAAGACACTGGCAAGAAAAAGATTGAAATTTCGGCAATTATTGATCTCAAAATGGCGATATCACGGAAAATGCAATTTCAACACGATTTAGGCGAAATAGGATATGCTTGAATTTTGCGCCAAAATGTGCAAACAAAGTCAGACTTTTTGTGTCCGCCCAGTCCAACTGATCATGTGGAAGACACTGGCAAGAAAAAAGATTGAAATTTCGGCAATTATTGATCTCAAAATGGCGATATCACGGAAAATGCAATTTCAACACGATTTAGGCGAAATAGGATATGCTTGAATTTTGCGCCAAAATGTGCAAACAAAGTCAGACTTTTTGTGTCCGCCCAGTCCAACTGATCATGTGGAAGACACTGGCAAGAAAAAAGATTGAAATTTCGGCAATTATTGATCTCAAAATGGCGATATCACGGAAAATGCAATTTCAACACGATTTAGGCGAAATAGGATATGCTTGAATTTTGCGCCAAAATGTGCAAACAAAGTCAGACTTTTGTGTGTACGCCAATTCCAACTGATCATGTGGAAGACACTGGCAAGAAAATATATATTGAAATTTCGGCAATTATTGATCTCAAAATGGCGATATCACGGAAAATGCAATTTCAACACGATTTAGGCGAAATAGGATATGCTTGAATTTTGCGCCAAAATGTGCAAACAAAGTCAGACTTTTTGTGTCCGCCCAGTCCAACTGATCATGTGGAAGACACTGGCAAGAAAAAAAAGATTGAAATTTCGGCAATTATTGATCTCAAAATGGCGATATCACGGAAAATGCAATTTCAACACGATTTAGGCGAAATAGGATATGCTTGAATTTTGCGCCAAAATGTGCAAACAAAGTCAGACTTTTTGTGTCCGCCCAGTCCAACTGATCATGTGGAAGACACTGGCAAGAAAAAGATTGAAATTTCGGCAATTATTGATCTCAAAATGGCGATATCACGGAAAATGCAATTTCAACACGATTTAGGCGAAAATAGGATATGCTTGAATTTTGCGCCAAAATGTGCAAACAAAGTCAGACTTTTTGTGTCCGCCCAGTCCAACTGATCATGTGGAAGACACTGGCAAGAAAAAAAGATTGAAATTTCGGCAATTATTGATCTCAAAATGGCGATATCACGGAAAATGCAATTTCAACACGATTTAGGCGAAATAGGATATGCTTGAATTTTGCGCCAAAATGTGCAAACAAAGTCAGACTTTTTGTGTCCGCCCAGTCCAACTGATCATGTGGAAGACACTGGCAAGAAAAAGATTGAAATTTCGGCAATTATTGATCTCAAAATGGCGATATCACGGAAAATGCAATTTCAACACGATTTAGGCGAAATAGGATATGCTTGAATTTTGCGCCAAAATGTGCAAACAAAGTCAGACTTTTTGTGTCCGCCCAGTCCAACTGATCATGTGGAAGACACTGGCAAGAAAAAAAGATTGAAATTTCGGCAATTATTGATCTCAAAATGGCGATATCACGGAAAATGCAATTTCAACACGATTTAGGCGAAATAGGATATGCTTGAATTTTGCGCCAAAATGTGCAAACAAAGTCAGACTTTTTGTGTCCGCCCAGTCCAACTGATCATGTGGAAGACACTGGCAAGAAAAAAAATTGAAATTTCGGCAATTATTGATCTCAAAATGGCGATATCACGGAAAATGCAATTTCAACACGATTTAGGCGAAATAGGATATGCTTGAATTTTGCGCCAAAATGTGCAAACAAAGTCAGACTTTTTGTGTCCGCCCAGTCCAACTGATCATGTGGAAGACACTGGCAAGAAAAAGATTGAAATTTCGGCAATTATTGATCTCAAAATGGCGATATCACGGAAAATGCAATTTCAACACGATTTAGGCGAAATAGGATATGCTTGAATTTTGCGCCAAAATGTGCAAACAAAGTCAGACTTTTTGTGTCCGCCCAGTCCAACTGATCATGTGGAAGACACTGGCAAGAAAAAAGATTGAAAATTTCGGCAATTATTGATCTCAAAATGGCGATATCACGGAAAATGCAATTTCAACACGATTTAGGCGAAATAGGATATGCTTGAATTTTGCGCCAAAATGTGCAAACAAAGTCAGACTTTTTTGTGTCCGCCCAGTCCAACTGATCATGTGGAAGACACTGGCAAGAAAAAAGATTGAAATTTCGGCAATTATTGATCTCAAAATGGCGATATCACGGAAAATGCAATTTCAACACGATTTAGGCGAAATAGGATATGCTTGAATTTTGCGCCAAAATGTGCAAACAAAGTCAGACTTTTTGTGTCCGCCCAGTCCAACTGATCATGTGGAAGACACTGGCAAGAAAAAATTGAAATTTCGGCAATTATTGATCTCAAAATGGCGATATCACGGAAAATGCAATTTCAACACGATTTAGGCGAAATAGGATATGCTTGAATTTTGCGCCAAAATGTGCAAACAAAGTCAGACTTTTTTGTGTCCGCCCAGTCCAACTGATCATGTGGAAGACACTGGCAAGAAAAAAGATTGAAATTTCGGCAATTATTGATCTCAAAATGGCGATATCACGGAAAATGCAATTTCAACACGATTTAGGCGAAATAGGATATGCTTGAATTTTGCGCCAAAATGTGCAAACAAAGTCAGACTTTTTGTGTCCGCCCAGTCCAACTGATCATGTGGAAGACACTGGCAAGAAAAAAAGATTGAAATTTCGGCAATTATTGATCTCAAAATGGCGATATCACGGAAAATGCAATTTCAACACGATTTAGGCGAAATAGGATATGCTTGAATTTTGCGCCAAAATGTGCAAACAAAGTCAGACTTTTGTGTCCGCCCAGTCCAACTGATCATGTGGAAGACACTGGCAAGAAAAAAGATTGAAATTTCGGCAATTATTGATCTCAAAATGGCGATATCACGGAAAATGCAATTTCAACACGATTTAGGCGAAATAGGATATGCTTGAATTTTGCGCCAAAATGTGCAAACAAAGTCAGACTTTTTGTGTCCGCCCAGTCCAACTGATCATGTGGAAGACACTGGCAAGAAAAAAAAAAAGTCAGATTGAAATTTCGGCAATTATTGATCTCAAAATGGCGATATCACGGAAAATGCAATTTCAACACGATTTAGGCGAAATAGGATATGCTTGAATTTTGCGCCAAAATGTGCAAACAAAGTCAGACTTTTTGTGTCCGCCCAGTCCAACTGATCATGTGGAAGACACTGGCAAGAAAAAGATTGAAATTTCGGCAATTATTGATCTCAAAATGGCGATATCACGGAAAATGCAATTTCAACACGATTTCAACACGATTTAGGCGAAATAGGATATGCTTGAATTTTGCGCCAAAATGTGCAAACAAAGTCAGACTTTTTGTGTCCGCCCAGTCCAACTGATCATGTGGAAGACACTGGCAAGAAAAAAGATTGAAATTTCGGCAATTATTGATCTCAAAATGGCGATATCACGGAAAATGCAATTTCAACACGATTTAGGCGAAATAGGATATGCTTGAATTTTGCGCCAAAATGTGCAAACAAAGTCAGACTTTTTGTGTCCGCCCAGTCCAACTGATCATGTGGAAGACACTGGCAAGAAAAAAGATTGAAATTTCGGCAATTATTGATCTCAAAATGGCGATATCACGGAAAATGCAATTTCAACACGATTTAGGCGAAATAGGATATGCTTGAATTTTGCGCCAAAATGTGCAAACAAAGTCAGACTTTTTTGTGTCCGCCCAGTCCAACTGATCATGTGGAAGACACTGGCAAGAAAAAAAAATATTGAAATTTCGGCAATTATTGATCTCAAAATGGCGATATCACGGAAAATGCAATTTCAACACGATTTAGGCGAAATAGGATATGCTTGAATTTTGCGCCAAAATGCAAACAAAGTCAGACTTTTTGTGTCCGCCCAGTCCAACTGATCATGTGGAAGACACTGGCAAGAAAAAAAGATTGAAATTTCGGCAATTATTGATCTCAAAATGGCGATATCACGGAAAATGCAATTTCAACACGATTTAGGCGAAATAGGATATGCTTGAATTTTGCGCCAAAATGTGCAAACAAAGTCAGACTTTTTGTGTCCGCCCAGTCCAACTGATCATGTGGAAGACACTGGCAAGAAAAAAGATTGAAATTTCGGCAATTATTGATCTCAAAATGGCGATATCACGGAAAATGCAATTTCAACACGATTTAGGCGAAATAGGATATGCTTGAATTTTGCGCCAAAATGTGCAAACAAAGTCAGACTTTTGTGTCCGCCCAGTCCAACTGATCATGTGGAAGACACTGGCAAGAAAAAAAGATTGAAATTTCGGCAATTATTGATCTCAAAATGGCGATATCACGGAAAATGCAATTTCAACACGATTTAGGCGAAATAGGATATGCTTGAATTTTGCGCCAAAATGTGCAAACAAAGTCAGACTTTTTGTGTCCGCCCAGTCCAACTGATCATGTGGAAGACACTGGCAAGAAAAAAAAAGATTGAAATTTCGGCAATTATTGATCTCAAAATGGCGATATCACGGAAAATGCAATTTCAACACGATTTAGGCGAAATAGGATATGCTTGAATTTTGCGCCAAAATGTGCAAACAAAGTCAGACTTTTTGTGTCCGCCCAGTCCAACTGATCATGTGGAAGACACTGGCAAGAAAAAGATTGAAATTTCGGCAATTATTGATCTCAAAATGGCGATATCACGGAAAATGCAATTTCAACACGATTTAGGCGAAATAGGATATGCTTGAATTTTGCGCCAAAATGTGCAAACAAAGTCAGACTTTTTGTGTCCGCCCAGTCCAACTGATCATGTGGAAGACACTGGCAAGAAAAATATTGAAATTTCGGCAATTATTGATCTCAAAATGGCGATATCACGGAAAATGCAATTTCAACACGATTTAGGCCAAATACCACATACTTTAACACTTTTCCAAAACGTGAAAACTACGGCATCCCAAGAAATAACCTTTCAATATAACTGATCATGTGGAAGACACTGGCAAGGAAGACACTGGCAAGAAAAAGATTGAAATTTCGGCAATTATTGATCTCAAAATGGCGATATCACGGAAAATGCAATTTCAACACGATTTAGGCGAAATAGGATATGCTTGAATTTTGCGCCAAAATGTGCAAACAAAGTCAGACTTTTTGTGTCCGCCCAGTCCAACTGATCATGTGGAAGACACTGGCAAGAAAAAAAAGATTGAAATTTCGGCAATTATTGATCTCAAAATGGCGATATCACGGAAAATGCAATTTCAACACGATTTAGGCGAAATAGGATATGCTTGAATTTTGCGCCAAAATGTGCAAACAAAGTCAGACTTTTTGTGTCCGCCCAGTCCAACTGATCATGTGGAAGACACTGGCAAGAAAAAAGATTGAAATTTCGGCAATTATTGATCTCAAAATGGCGATATCACGGAAAATGCAATTTCAACACGATTTAGGCGAAATAGGATATGCTTGAATTTTGCGCCAAAATGTGCAAACAAAGTCAGACTTTTTGTGTCCGCCCAGTCCAACTGATCATGTGGAAGACACTGGCAAGAAAAAAATATTGAAATTTCGGCAATTATTGATCTCAAAATGGCGATATCACGGAAAATACATTTTCAACACGATTTAGGCGAAATAGGATATGCTTGAATTTTGCGCCAAAATGTGCAAACAAAGTCAGACTTTTTGTGTCCGCCCAGTCCAACTGATCATGTGGAAGACACTGGCAAGAAAAAAGATTGAAATTTCGGCAATTATTGATCTCAAAATGGCGATATCACGGAAAATGCAATTTCAACACGATTTAGGCGAAATAGGATATGCTTGAATTTTGCGCCAAAATGTGCAAACAAAGTCAGACTTTTTGTGTCCGCCCAGTCCAACTGATCATGTGGAAGACACTGGCAAGAAAAAAAATATTGAAATTTCGGCAATTATTGATCTCAAAATGGCGATATCACGGAAAATGCAATTTCAACACGATTTAGGCGAAATAGGATATGCTTGAATTTTGCGCCAAAATGTGCAAACAAAGTCAGACTTTTTGTGTCCGCCCAGTCCAACTGATCATGTGGAAGACACTGGCAAGAAAAAAGATTGAAATTCGGCAATTATTGATCTCAAAATGGCGATATCACGGAAAATGCAATTTCAACACGATTTAGGCGAAATAGGATATGCTTGAATTTTGCGCCAAAATGTGCAAACAAAGTCAGACTTTTTGTGTCCGCCCAGTCCAACTGATCATGTGGAAGACACTGGCAAGAAAAAAGATTGAAATTTCGGCAATTATTGATCTCAAAATGGCGATATCACGGAAAATGCAATTTCAACACGATTTAGGCGAAATAGGATATGCTTGAATTTTGCGCCAAAATGTGCAAACAAAGTCAGACTTTTTGTGTCCGCCCAGTCCAACTGATCATGTGGAAGACACTGGCAAGAAAAAAAAGATTGAAATTTCGGCAATTATTGATCTCAAAATGGCGATATCACGGAAAATGCAATTTCAACACGATTTAGGCGAAATAGGATATGCTTGAATTTTGCGCCAAAATGTGCAAACAAAGTCAGACTTTTTGTGTCCGCCCAGTCCAACTGATCATGTGGAAGACACTGGCAAGAAAAAAGATTGAAATTTCGGCAATTATTGATCTCAAAATGGCGATATCACGGAAAATGCAATTTCAACACGATTTAGGCGAAATAGGATATGCTTGAATTTTGCGCCAAAATGTGCAAACAAAGTCAGACTTTTTTGTGTCCGCCCAGTCCAACTGATCATGTGGAAGACACTGGCAAGAAAAAAGATTGAAATTTCGGCAATTATTGATCTCAAAATGGCGATATCACGGAAAATGCAATTTCAACACGATTTAGGCGAAATAGGATATGCTTGAATTTTGCGCCAAAATGTGCAAACAAAGTCAGACTTTTTGTCCCGCCCAGTCCAACTGATCATGTGGAAGACACTGGCAAGAAAAAAGATTGAAATTTCGGCAATTATTGATCTCAAAATGGCGATATCACGGAAAATGCAATTTCAACACGATTTAGGCGAAATAGGATATGCTTGAATTTTGCGCCAAAATGTGCAAACAAAGTCAGACTTTTTGTGTCCGCCCAGTCCAACTGATCATGTGGAAGACACTGGCAAGAAAAAAAAGATTGAAATTTCGGCAATTATTGATCTCAAAATGGCGATATCACGGAAAATGCAATTTCAACACGATTTAGGCGAAATAGGATATGCTTGAATTTTGCGCCAAAATGTGCAAACAAAGTCAGACTTTTTGTGTCCGCCCAGTCCAACTGATCATGTGGAAGACACTGGCAAGAAAAAAGATTGAAATTTCGGCAATTATTGATCTCAAAATGGCGATATCACGGAAAATGCAATTTCAACACGATTTAGGCGAAATAGGATATGCTTGAATTTTGCGCCAAAATGTGCAAACAAAGTCAGACTTTTTTGTGTCCGCCCAGTCCAACTGATCATGTGGAAGACACTGGCAAGAAAAAGATTGAATTTCGGCAATTATTGATCTCAAAATGGCGATATCACGGAAAATGCAATTTCAACACGATTTAGGCGAAATAGGATATGCTTGAATTTTGCGCCAAAATGTGCAAACAAAGTCAGACTTTTTGTGTCCGCCCAGTCCAACTGATCATGTGGAAGACACTGGCAAGAAAAAGATTGAAATTTCGGCAATTATTGATCTCAAAATGGCGATATCACGGAAAATGCAATTTCAACACGATTTAGGCGAAATAGGATATGCTTGAATTTTGCGCCAAAATGTGCAAACAAAGTCAGACTTTTTGTGTCCGCCCAGTCCAACTGATCATGTGGAAGACACTGGCAAGAAAAAAAGATTGAAATTTCGGCAATTATTGATCTCAAAATGGCGATATCACGGAAAATGCAATTTCAACACGATTTAGGCGAAATAGGATATGCTTGAATTTTGCGCCAAAATGTGCAAACAAAGTCAGACTTTTTGTGTCCGCCCAGTCCAACTGATCATGTGGAAGACACTGGCAAGAAAAAAGATTGAAATTTCGGCAATTATTGATCTCAAAATGGCGATATCACGGAAAATGCAATTTCAACACGATTTAGGCGAAATAGGATATGCTTGAATTTTGCGCCAAAATGTGCAAACAAAGTCAGACTTTTTGTGTCCGCCCAGTCCAACTGATCATGTGGAAGACACTGGCAAGAAAAAAATATTGAAATTTCGGCAATTATTGATCTCAAAATGGCGATATCACGGAAAATGCAATTTCAACACGATTTAGGCGAAATAGGATATGCTTGAATTTTGCGCCAAAATGTGCAAACAAAGTCAGACTTTTTGTGTCCGCCCAGTCCAACTGATCATGTGGAAGACACTGGCAAGAAAAAAGATTGAAATTTCGGCAATTATTGATCTCAAAATGGCGATATCACGGAAAATGCAATTTCAACACGATTTAGGCGAAATAGGATATGCTTGAATTTTGCGCCAAAATGTGCAAACAAAGTCAGACTTTTTGTGTCCGCCCAGTCCAACTGATCATGTGGAAGACACTGGCAAGAAAAAATATTGAAATTTCGGCAATTATTGATCTCAAAATGGCGATATCACGGAAAATGCAATTTCAACACGATTTAGGCGAAATAGGATATGCTTGAATTTTGCGCCAAAATGTGCAAACAAAGTCAGACTTTTTGTGTCCGCCCAGTCCAACTGATCATGTGGAAGACACTGGCAAGAAAAAATTGAAATTTCGGCAATTATTGATCTCAAAATGGCGATATCACGGAAAATGCAATTTCAACACGATTTAGGCGAAATAGGATATGCTTGAATTTTGCGCCAAAATGTGCAAACAAAGTCAGACTTTTTGTGTCCGCCCAGTCCAACTGAACATGTGGAAGACACTGGCAAGAAAAAAGATTGAAATTTCGGCAATTATTGATCTCAAAATGGCGATATCACGGAAAATGCAATTTCAACACGATTTAGGGAAATAGGATATGCTTGAATTTTGCGCCAAAATGTGCAAACAAAGTCAGACTTTTTGTGTCCGCCCAGTCCAACTGATCATGTGGAAGACACTGGCAAGAAAAAAGATTGAAATTTCGGCAATTATTGATCTCAAAATGGCGATATCACGGAAAATGCAATTTCAACACGATTTAGGCGAAATAGGATATGCTTGAATTTTGCGCCAAAATGTGCAAACAAAGTCAGACTTTTTGTGTCCGCCCCAGTCCAACTGATCATGTGGAAGACACTGGCAAGAAAAAAGATTGAAATTTCGGCAATTATTGATCTCAAAATGGCGATATCACGGAAAATGCAATTTCAACACGATTTAGGCGAAATAGGATATGCTTGAATTTTGCGCCAAAATGTGCAAACAAAGTCAGACTTTTTGTGTCCGCCCAGTCCAACTGATCATGTGGAAGACACTGGCAAGAAAAAAAAAGATTGAAATTTCGGCAATTATTGATCTCAAAATGGCGATATCACGGAAAATGCAATTTCAACACGATTTAGGCGAAATAGGATATGCTTGAATTTTGCGCCAAAATGTGCAAACAAAGTCAGACTTTTTGTGTCCGCCCAGTCCAACTGATCATGTGGAAGACACTGGCAAGAAAAAAAATATTGAAATTTCGGCAATTATTGATCTCAAAATGGCGATATCACGGAAAATGCAATTTCAACACGATTTAGGCGAAATAGGATATGCTTGAATTTTGCGCCAAAATGTGCAAACAAAGTCAGACTTTTGTGTCCGCCCAGTCCAACTGATCATGTGGAAGACACTGGCAAGAAAAAAAAGATTGAAATTTCGGCAATTATTGATCTCAAAATGGCGATATCACGGAAAATGCAATTTCAACACGATTTAGGCGAAATAGGATATGCTTGAATTTTGCGCCAAAATGTGCAAACAAAGTCAGACTTTTTGTGTCCGCCCAGTCCAACTGATCATGTGGAAGACACTGGCAAGAAAAAAAGATTGAAATTTCGGCAATTATTGATCTCAAAATGGCGATATCACGGAAAATGCAATTTCAACACGATTTAGGCGAAATAGGATATGCTTGAATTTTGCGCCAAAATGTGCAAACAAAGTCAGACTTTTTGTGTCCGCCCAGTCCAACTGATCATGTGGAAGACACTGGCAAGAAAAAAGATTGAAATTTCGGCAATTATTGATCTCAAAATGGCGATATCACGGAAAATGCAATTTCAACACGATTTAGGCGAAATAGGATATGCTTGAATTTTGCGCCAAAATGTGCAAACAAAGTCAGACTTTTTTGTGTCCGCCCAGTCCAACTGATCATGTGGAAGACACTGGCAAGAAAAAAGATTGAAATTTCGGCAATTATTGATCTCAAAATGGCGATATCACGGAAAATGCAATTTCAACACGATTTAGGCGAAATAGGATATGCTTGAATTTTGCGCCAAAATGTGCAAACAAAGTCAGACTTTTTGTGTCCGCCCAGTCCAACTGATCATGTGGAAGACACTGGCAAGAAAAAAAGATTGAAATTTCGGCAATTATTGATCTCAAAATGGCGATATCACGGAAAATGCAATTTCAACACGATTTAGGCGAAATAGGATATGCTTGAATTTTGCGCCAAAATGTGCAAACAAAGTCAGACTTTTTGTGTCCGCCCAGTCCAACTGATCATGTGGAAGACACTGGCAAGAAAAAGATTGAAATTTCGGCAATTATTGATCTCAAAATGGCGATATCACGGAAAATGCAATTTCAACACGATTTAGGCGAAATAGGATATGCTTGAATTTTGCGCCAAAATGTGCAAACAAAGTCAGACTTTTTGTGTCCGCCCAGTCCAACTGATCATGTGGAAGACACTGGCAAGAAAAAATTGAAATTTCGGCAATTATTGATCTCAAAATGGCGATATCACGGAAAATGCAATTTCAACACGATTTAGGCGAAATAGGATATGCTTGAATTTTGCGCCAAAATGTGCAAACAAAGTCAGACTTTTTTGTGTCCGCCCAGTCCAACTGATCATGTGGAAGACACTGGCAAGAAAAAATATTGAAATTTCGGCAATTATTGATCTCAAAATGGCGATATCACGGAAAATGCAATTTCAACACGATTTAGGCGAAATAGGATATGCTTGAATTTTGCGCCAAAATGTGCAAACAAAGTCAGACTTTTTGTGTCCGCCCAGTCCAACTGATCATGTGGAAGACACTGGCAAGAAAAAAGATTGAAATTTCGGCAATTATTGATCTCAAAATGGCGATATCACGGAAAATGCAATTTCAACACGATTTAGGCGAAATAGGATATGCTTGAATTTTGCGCCAAAATGTGCAAACAAAGTCAGACTTTTTTGTGTCCGCCCAGTCCAACTGATCATGTGGAAGACACTGGCAAGAAAAAGGATTGAAATTTCGGCAATTATTGATCTCAAAATGGCGATATCACGGAAAATGCAATTTCAACACGATTTAGGCAAATAGGATATGCTTGAATTTTGCGCCAAAATGTGCAAACAAAGTCAGACTTTTTGTGTCCGCCCAGTCCAACTGATCATGTGGAAGACACTGGCAAGAAAAAAATATTGAAATTTCGGCAATTATTGATCTCAAAATGGCGATATCACGGAAAATGCAATTTCAACACGATTTAGGCGAAATAGGATATGCTTGAATTTTGCGCCAAAATGTGCAAACAAAGTCAGACTTTTTGTGTCCGCCCAGTCCAACTGATCATGTGGAAGACACTGGCAAGAAAAAATATTGAAATTTCGGCAATTATTGATCTCAAAATGGCGATATCACGGAAAATGCAATTTCAACACGATTTAGGCGAAATAGGATATGCTTGAATTTTGCGCCAAAATGTGCAAACAAAGTCAGACTTTTTGTGTCCGCCCAGTCCAACTGATCATGTGGAAGACACTGGCAAGAAAAAAGATTGAAATTTCGGCAATTATTGATCTCAAAATGGCGATATCACGGAAAATGCAATTTCAACACGATTTAGGCGAAATAGGATATGCTTGAATTTTGCGCCAAAATGTGCAAACAAAGTCAGACTTTTTGTGTCCGCCCAGTCCAACTGATCATGTGGAAGACACTGGCAAGAAAAAAGATTGAAATTTCGGCAATTATTGATCTCAAAATGGCGATATCACGGAAAATGCAATTTCAACACGATTTAGGCGAAATAGGATATGCTTGAATTTTGCGCCAAAATGTGCAAACAAAGTCAGACTTTTTTGTGTCCGCCCAGTCCAACTGATCATGTGGAAGACACTGGCAAGAAAAAAGATTGAAATTTCGGCAATTATTGATCTCAAAATGGCGATATCACGGAAAATGCAATTTCAACACGATTTAGGCGAAATAGGATATGCTTGAATTTTGCGCCAAAATGTGCAAACAAAGTCAGACTTTTTTGTGTCCGCCCAGTCCAACTGATCATGTGGAAGACACTGGCAAGAAAAAAGATTGAAATTTCGGCAATTATTGATCTCAAAATGGCGATATCACGGAAAATGCAATTTCAACACGATTTAGGCGAAATAGGATATGCTTGAATTTTGCGCCAAAATGTGCAAACAAAGTCAGACTTTTTGTGTCCGCCCAGTCCAACTGATCATGTGGAAGACACTGGCAAGAAAAAAATATTGAAATTTCGGCAATTATTGATCTCAAAATGGCGATATCACGGAAAATGCAATTTCAACACGATTTAGGCGAAATAGGATATGCTTGAATTTTGCGCCAAAATGTGCAAACAAAGTCAGACTTTTTTGTGTCCGCCCAGTCCAACTGATCATGTGGAAGACACTGGCAAGAAAAAAGATTGAAATTTCGGCAATTATTGATCTCAAAATGGCGATATCACGGAAAATGCAATTTCAACACGATTTAGGCGAAATAGGATATGCTTGAATTTTGCGCCAAAATGTGCAAACAAAGTCAGACTTTTTGTGTCCGCCCAGTCCAACTGATCATGTGGAAGACACTGGCAAGAAAAAAGATTGAAATTTCGGCAATTATTGATCTCAAAATGGCGATATCACGGAAAATGCAATTTCAACACGATTTAGGCGAAATAGGATATGCTTGAATTTTGCGCCAAAATGTGCAAACAAAGTCAGACTTTTTGTGTCCGCCCAGTCCAACTGATCATGTGGAAGACACTGGCAAGAAAAAAAGATTGAAATTTCGGCAATTATTGATCTCAAAATGGCGATATCACGGAAAATGCAATTTCAACACGATTTAGGCGAAATAGGATATGCTTGAATTTTGCGCCAAAATGTGCAAACAAAGTCAGACTTTTTGTGTCCGCCCAGTCCAACTGATCATGTGGAAGACACTGGCAAGAAAAAAGATTGAAATTTCGGCAATTATTGATCTCAAAATGGCGATATCACGGAAAATGCAATTTCAACACGATTTAGGCGAAATAGGATATGCTTGAATTTTGCGCCAAAATGTGCAAAACAAAGTCAGACTTTTTGTGTCCGCCCAGTCCAACTGATCATGTGGAAGACACTGGCAAGAAAAAAAGATTGAAATTTCGGCAATTATTGATCTCAAAATGGCGATATCACGGAAAATGCAATTTCAACACGATTTAGGCGAAATAGGATATGCTTGAATTTTGCGCCAAAATGTGCAAACAAAGTCAGACTTTTTGTGTCCGCCCAGTCCAACTGATCATGTGGAAGACACTGGCAAGAAAAAGATTGAAATTTCGGCAATTATTGATCTCAAAATGGCGATATCACGGAAAATGCAATTTCAACACGATTTAGGCGAAATAGGATATGCTTGAATTTTGCGCCAAAATGTGCAAACAAAGTCAGACTTTTTTGTGTCCGCCCAGTCCAACTGATCATGTGGAAGACACTGGCAAGAAAAAGATTGAAATTTCGGCAATTATTGATCTCAAAATGGCGATATCACGGAAAATGCAATTTCAACACGATTTAGGCGAAATAGGATATGCTTGAATTTTGCGCCAAAATGTGCAAACAAAGTCAGACTTTTTGTGTCCGCCCAGTCCAACTGATCATGTGGAAGACACTGGCAAGAAAAAAGATTGAAATTTCGGCAATTATTGATCTCAAAATGGCGATATCACGGAAAATGCAATTTCAACACGATTTAGGCGAAATAGGATATGCTTGAATTTTGCGCCAAAATGTGCAAACAAAGTCAGACTTTTTGTGTCCGCCCAGTCCAACTGATCATGTGGAAGACACTGGCAAGAAAAAAAGATTGAAATTTCGGCAATTATTGATCTCAAAATGGCGATATCACGGAAAATGCAATTTCAACACGATTTAGGCGAAATAGGATATGCTTGAATTTTGCGCCAAAATGTGCAAACAAAGTCAGACTTTTTGTGTCCGCCCAGTCCAACTGATCATGTGGAAGACACTGGCAAGAAAAAAAGATTGAAATTTCGGCAATTATTGATCTCAAAATGGCGATATCACGGAAATGCAATTTCAACACGATTTAGGCGAAAAAGGATATGCTTGAATTTTGCGCCAAAATGTGCAAACAAAGTCAGACTTTTTTTTGTCTTCCCAGTCCAACTGATCATGTGGAAGACAAAAAGAAAAAAAAAAGATTGAAATTTCGGCAATTATTGATCTCAAAATGGCGATATCACGGAAAATGCAATTTCAACACGATTTAGGCGAAATAGGATATGCTTGAATTTTGCGCCAAAATGTGCAAACAAAGTCAGACTTTTTGTGTCCGCCCAGTCCAACTGATCATGTGGAAGACACTGGCAAGAAAAAAGATTGAAATTTCGGCAATTATTGATCTCAAAATGGCGATATCACGGAAAATGCAATTTCAACACGATTTAGGCGAAATAGGATATGCTTGAATTTTGCGCCAAAATGTGCAAACAAAGTCAGACTTTTTGTGTCCGCCCAGTCCAACTGATCATGTGGAAGACACTGGCAAGAAAAAAAGATTGAAATTTCGGCAATTATTGATCTCAAAATGGCGATATCACGGAAAATGCAATTTCAACACGATTTAGGCGAAATAGGATATGCTTGAATTTTGCGCCAAAATGTGCAAACAAAGTCAGACTTTTTGTGTCCGCCCAGTCCAACTGATCATGTGGAAGACACTGGCAAGAAAAAAAATATTGAAATTTCGGCAATTATTGATCTCAAAATGGCGATATCACGGAAAATGCAATTTCAACACGATTTAGGCGAAATAGGATATGCTTGAATTTTGCGCCAAAATGTGCAAACAAAGTCAGACTTTTTGTGTCCGCCCAGTCCAACTGATCATGTGGAAGACACTGGCAAGAAAAAAAAGATTGAAATTTCGGCAATTATTGATCTCAAAATGGCGATATCACGGAAAATGCAATTTCAACACGATTTAGGCGAAATAGGATATGCTTGAATTTTGCGCCAAAATGTGCAAACAAAGTCAGACTTTTTGTGTCCGCCCAGTCCAACTGATCATGTGGGAAGACACTGGCAAGAAAAAGATTGAAATTTCGGCAATTATTGATCTCAAAATGGCGATATCACGGAAAATGCAATTTCAACACGATTTAGGCGAAATAGGATATGCTTGAATTTTGCGCCAAAATGTGCAAACAAAGTCAGACTTTTTGTGTCCGCCCAGTCCAACTGATCATGTGGAAGACACTGGCAAGAAAAAAGATTGAAATTTCGGCAATTATTGATCTCAAAATGGCGATATCACGGAAAATGCAATTTCAACACGATTTAGGCGAAATAGGATATGCTTGAATTTTGCGCCAAAATGTGCAAACAAAGTCAGACTTTTTGTGTCCGCCCAGTCCAACTGATCATGTGGAAGACACTGGCAAGAAAAAAATATTGAAATTTCGGCAATTATTGATCTCAAAATGGCGATATCACGGAAAATGCAATTTCAACACGATTTAGGCGAAATAGGATATGCTTGAATTTTGCGCCAAAATGTGCAAACAAAGTCAGACTTTTTTGTGTCCGCCCAGTCCAACTGATCATGTGGAAGACACTGGCAAGAAAAAATATTGAAATTTCGGCAATTATTGATCTCAAAATGGCGATATCACGGAAAATGCAATTTCAACACGATTTAGGCGAAATAGGATATGCTTGAATTTTGCGCCAAAATGTGCAAACAAAGTCAGACTTTTTGTGTCCGCCCAGTCCAACTGATCATGTGGAAGACACTGGCAAGAAAAAAGATTGAAATTTCGGCAATTATTGATCTCAAAATGGCGATATCACGGAAAATGCAATTTCAACACGATTTAGGCGAAATAGGATATGCTTGAATTTTGCGCCAAAATGTGCAAACAAAGTCAGACTTTTTGTGTCCGCCCAGTCCAACTGATCATGTGGAAGACACTGGCAAGAAAAAAAAAGATTGAAATTTCGGCAATTATTGATCTCAAAATGGCGATATCACGGAAAATGCAATTTCAACACGATTTAGGCGAAATAGGATATGCTTGAATTTTGCGCCAAAATGTGCAAACAAAGTCAGACTTTTTGTGTCCGCCCAGTCCAACTGATCATGTGGAAGACACTGGCAAGAAAAAAGATTGAAATTTCGGCAATTATTGATCTCAAAATGGCGATATCACGGAAAATGCAATTTCAACACGATTTAGGCGAAATAGGATATGCTTGAATTTTGCGCCAAAATGTGCAAACAAAGTCAGACTTTTTGTGTCCGCCCAGTCCAACTGATCATGTGGAAGACACTGGCAAGAAAAAAAGATTGAAATTTCGGCAATTATTGATCTCAAAATGGCGATATCACGGAAAATGCAATTTCAACACGATTTAGGCGAAATAGGATATGCTTGAATTTTGCGCCAAAATGTGCAAACAAAGTCAGACTTTTTGTGTCCGCCCAGTCCAACTGATCATGTGGAAGACACTGGCAAGAAAAAAGATTGAAATTTCGGCAATTATTGATCTCAAAATGGCGATATCACGGAAAATGCAATTTCAACACGATTTAGGCGAAATAGGATATGCTTGAATTTTGCGCCAAAATGTGCAAACAAAGTCAGACTTTTTGTGTCCGCCCAGTCCAACTGATCATGTGGAAGACACTGGCAAGAAAAAAAGATTGAAATTTCGGCAATTATTGATCTCAAAATGGCGATATCACGGAAAATGCAATTTCAACACGATTTAGGCGAAATAGGATATGCTTGAATTTTGCGCCAAAATGTGCAAACAAAGTCAGACTTTTTGTGTCCGCCCAGTCCAACTGATCATGTGGAAGACACTGGCAAGAAAAAAAATTGAAATTTCGGCAATTATTGATCTCAAAATGGCGATATCACGGAAAATGCAATTTCAACACGATTTAGGCGAAATAGGATATGCTTGAATTTTGCGCCAAAATGTGCAAACAAAGTCAGACTTTTTGTGTCCGCCCAGTCCAACTGATCATGTGGAAGACACTGGCAAGAAAAAAAGATTGAAATTTCGGCAATTATTGATCTCAAAATGGCGATATCACGGAAAATGCAATTTCAACACGATTTAGGCGAAATAGGATATGCTTGAATTTTGCGCCAAAATGTGCAAACAAAGTCAGACTTTTTTGTGTCCGCCCAGTCCAACTGATCATGTGGAAGACACTGGCAAGAAAAAAAAAAATTGAAATTTCGGCAATTATTGATCTCAAAATGGCGATATCACGGAAAATGCAATTTCAACACGATTTAGGCGAAATAGGATATGCTTGAATTTTGCGCCAAAATGTGCAAACAAAGTCAGACTTTTTGTGTCCGCCCAGTCCAACTGATCATGTGGAAGACACTGGCAAGAAAAAATATTGAAATTTCGGCAATTATTGATCTCAAAATGGCGATATCACGGAAAATGCAATTTCAACACGATTTAGGCGAAATAGGATATGCTTGAATTTTGCGCCAAAATGTGCAAACAAAGTCAGACTTTTTGTGTCCGCCCAGTCCAACTGATCATGTGGAAGACACTGGCAAGAAAAAAGATTGAAATTTCGGCAATTATTGATCTCAAAATGGCGATATCACGGAAAATGCAATTTCAACACGATTTAGGCGAAATAGGATATGCTTGAATTTTGCGCCAAAATGTGCAAACAAAGTCAGACTTTTTGTGTCCGCCCAGTCCAACTGATCATGTGGAAGACACTGGCAAGAAAAAAGATTGAAATTTCGGCAATTATTGATCTCAAAATGGCGATATCACGGAAAATGCAATTTCAACACGATTTAGGCGAAATAGGATATGCTTGAATTTTGCGCCAAAATGTGCAAACAAAGTCAGACTTTTTGTGTCCGCCCAGTCCAACTGATCATGTGGAAGACACTGGCAAGAAAAAAAGATTGAAATTTCGGCAATTATTGATCTCAAAATGGCGATATCACGGAAAATGCAATTTCAACACGATTTAGGTGAAATAAGATACGCTTGAATTTTGCGCCAAAACGTGCAAACAAAGTCAGACTTTTTGTGTCCGCCCAGTCCAACTGATCATGTGGAAGACACTGGCAAGAAAAAATATTGAAATTTCGGCAATTATTGATCTCAAAATGGCGATATCACGGAAAATGCAATTTCAACACGATTTAGGCGAAATAGGATATGCTTGAATTTTGCGCCAAAATGTGCAAACAAAGTCAGACTTTTTGTGTCCGCCCAGTCCAACTGATCATGTGGAAGACACTGGCAAGAAAAAAAATATTGAAATTTCGGCAATTATTGATCTCAAAATGGCGATATCACGGAAAATGCAATTTCAACACGATTTAGGCGAAATAGGATATGCTTGAATTTTGCGCCAAAATGTGCAAACAAAGTCAGACTTTTTTGTGTCCGCCCAGTCCAACTGATCATGTGGAAGACACTGGCAAGAAAAAAAAAATATTGAAATTTCGGCAATTATTGATCTCAAAATGGCGATATCACGGAAAATGCAATTTCAACACGATTTAGGCGAAATAGGATATGCTTGAATTTTGCGCCAAAATGTGCAAACAAAGTCAGACTTTTTGTGTCCGCCCAGTCCAACTGATCATGTGGAAGACACTGGCAAGAAAAAAAGATTGAAATTTCGGCAATTATTGATCTCAAAATGGCGATATCACGGAAAATGCAATTTCAACACGATTTAGGCGAAATAGGATATGCTTGAATTTTGCGCCAAAATGTGCAAACAAAGTCAGACTTTTTGTGTCCGCCCAGTCCAACTGATCATGTGGAAGACACTGGCAAGAAAAAAGATTGAAATTTCGGCAATTATTGATCTCAAAATGGCGATATCACGGAAAATGCAATTTCAACACGATTTAGGCGAAATAGGATATGCTTGAATTTTGCGCCAAAATGTGCAAACAAAGTCAGACTTTTGTGTCCGCCCAGTCCAACTGATCATGTGGAAGACACTGGCAAGAAAAAAGATTGAAATTTCGGCAATTATTGATCTCAAAATGGCGATATCACGGAAAATGCAATTTCAACACGATTTAGGCGAAATAGGATATGCTTGAATTTTGCGCCAAAATGTGCAAACAAAGTCAGACTTTTTGTGTCCGCCCAGTCCAACTGATCATGTGGAAGACACTGGCAAGAAAAAATATTGAAATTTCGGCAATTATTGATCTCAAAATGGCGATATCACGGAAAATGCAATTTCAACACGATTTAGGCGAAATAGGATATGCTTGAATTTTGCGCCAAAATGTGCAAACAAAGTCAGACTTTTTGTGTCCGCCCAGTCCAACTGATCATGTGGAAGACACTGGCAAGAAAAAAGATTGAAATTTCGGCAATTATTGATCTCAAAATGGCGATATCACGGAAAATGCAATTTCAACACGATTTAGGCGAAATAGGATATGCTTGAATTTTGCGCCAAAATGTGCAAACAAAGTCAGACTTTTTGTGTCCGCCCAGTCCAACTGATCATGTGGAAGACACTGGCAAGAAAAAGATTGAAATTTCGGCAATTATTGATCTCAAAATGGCGATATCACGGAAAATGCAATTTCAACACGATTTAGGCGAAATAGGATATGCTTGAATTTTGCGCCAAAATGTGCAAACAAAGTCAGACTTTTTGTGTCCGCCCAGTCCAACTGATCATGTGGAAGACACTGGCAAGAAAAAATATTGAAATTTCGGCAATTATTGATCTCAAAATGGCGATATCACGGAAAATGCAATTTCAACACGATTTAGGCGAAATAGGATATGCTTGAATTTTGCGCCAAAATGTGCAAACAAAGTCAGACTTTTTGTGTCCGCCCAGTCCAACTGATCATGTGGAAGACACTGGCAAGAAAAAAATATTGAAATTTCGGCAATTATTGATCTCAAAATGGCGATATCACGGAAAATGCAATTTCAACACGATTTAGGCGAAATAGGATATGCTTGAATTTTGCGCCAAAATGTGCAAACAAAGTCAGACTTTTTGTGTCCGCCCAGTCCAACTGATCATGTGGAAGACACTGGCAAGAAAAAGATTGAAATTTCGGCAATTATTGATCTCAAAATGGCGATATCACGGAAAATGCAATTTCAACACGATTTAGGCGAAATAGGATATGCTTGAATTTTGCGCCAAAATGTGCAAACAAAGTCAGACTTTTTGTGTCCGCCCAGTCCAACTGATCATGTGGAAGACACTGGCAAGAAAAAAGATTGAAATTTCGGCAATTATTGATCTCAAAATGGCGATATCACGGAAAATGCAATTTCAACACGATTTAGGCGAAATAGGATATGCTTGAATTTTGCGCCAAAATGTGCAAACAAAGTCAGACTTTTTGTGTCCGCCCAGTCCAACTGATCATGTGGAAGACACTGGCAAGAAAAAATATTGAAATTTCGGCAATTATTGATCTCAAAATGGCGATATCACGGAAAATGCAATTTCAACACGATTTAGGCGAAATAGGATATGCTTGAATTTTGCGCCAAAATGTGCAAACAAAGTCAGACTTTTTGTGTCCGCCCAGTCCAACTGATCATGTGGAAGACACTGGCAAGAAAAAAAGATTGAAATTTCGGCAATTATTGATCTCAAAATGGCGATATCACGGAAAATGCAATTTCAACACGATTTAGGCGAAATAGGATATGCTTGAATTTTGCGCCAAAATGTGCAAACAAAGTCAGACTTTTTTGTGTCCGCCCAGTCCAACTGATCATGTGGAAGACACTGGCAAGAAAAAATATTGAAATTTCGGCAATTATTGATCTCAAAATGGCGATATCACGGAAAATGCAATTTCAACACGATTTAGGCGAAATAGGATATGCTTGAATTTTGCGCCAAAATGTGCAAACAAAGTCAGACTTTTTGTGTCCGCCCAGTCCAACTGATCATGTGGAAGACACTGGCAAGAAAAAATATTGAAATTTCGGCAATTATTGATCTCAAAATGGCGATATCACGGAAAATGCAATTTCAACACGATTTAGGCGAAATAGGATATGCTTGAATTTTGCGCCAAAATGTGCAAACAAAGTCAGACTTTTTGTGTCCGCCCAGTCCAACTGATCATGTGGAAGACACTGGCAAGAAAAAAAGATTGAAATTTCGGCAATTATTGATCTCAAAATGGCGATATCACGGAAAATGCAATTTCAACACGATTTAGGCGAAATAGGATATGCTTGAATTTTGCGCCAAAATGTGCAAACAAAGTCAGACTTTTTGTGTCCGCCCAGTCCAACTGATCATGTGGAAGACACTGGCAAGAAAAAAGATTGAAATTTCGGCAATTATTGATCTCAAAATGGCGATATCACGGAAAATGCAATTTCAACACGATTTAGGCGAAATAGGATATGCTTGAATTTTGCGCCAAAATGTGCAAACAAAGTCAGACTTTTTTGTGTCCGCCCAGTCCAACTGATCATGTGGAAGACACTGGCAAGAAAAAAGATTGAAATTTCGGCAATTATTGATCTCAAAATGGCGATATCACGGAAAATGCAATTTCAACACGATTTAGGCGAAATAGGATATGCTTGAATTTTGCGCCAAAATGTGCAAAACAAAGTCAGACTTTTTTGTATCTGACAAGTCCAACTGATCATTTTTAAAGAAAAAAAAAAAAAAAAAGATTGAAATTTCGGCAATTATTGATCTCAAAATGGCGATATCACGGAAAATGCAATTTCAACACGATTTAGGCGAAATAGGATATGCTTGAATTTTGCGCCAAAATGTGCAAACAAAGTCAGACTTTTTGTGTCCGCCCAGTCCAACTGATCATGTGGAAGACACTGGCAAGAAAAAATATTGAAATTTCGGCAATTATTGATCTCAAAATGGCGATATCACGGAAAATGCAATTTCAACACGATTTAGGCGAAATAGGATATGCTTGAATTTTGCGCCAAAATGTGCAAACAAAGTCAGACTTTTTGTGTCCGCCCAGTCCAACTGATCATGTGGAAGACACTGGCAAGAAAAAAAGATTGAAATTTCGGCAATTATTGATCTCAAAATGGCGATATCACGGAAAATGCAATTTCAACACGATTTAGGCGAAATAGGATATGCTTGAATTTTGCGCCAAAATGTGCAAACAAAGTCAGACTTTTTGTGTCCGCCCAGTCCAACTGATCATGTGGAAGACACTGGCAAGAAAAAAATTTGAAATTTCGGCAATTATTGATCTCAAAATGGCGATATCACGGAAAATGCAATTTCAACACGATTTAGGCGAAATAGGATATGCTTGAATTTTGCGCCAAAATGTGCAAACAAAGTCAGACTTTTTGTGTCCGCCCAGTCCAACTGATCATGTGGAAGACACTGGCAAGAAAAAAGATTGAAATTTCGGCAATTATTGATCTCAAAATGGCGATATCACGGAAAATGCAATTTCAACACGATTTAGGCGAAATAGGATATGCTTGAATTTTGCGCCAAAATGTGCAAACAAAGTCAGACTTTTTGTGTCCGCCCAGTCCAACTGATCATGTGGAAGACACTGGCAAGAAAAAAGATTGAAATTTCGGCAATTATTGATCTCAAAATGGCGATATCACGGAAAATGCAATTTCAACACGATTTAGGCGAAATAGGATATGCTTGAATTTTGCGCCAAAATGTGCAAACAAAGTCAGACTTTTTGTGTCCGCCCAGTCCAACTGATCATGTGGAAGACACTGGCAAGAAAAAAAGATTGAAATTTCGGCAATTATTGATCTCAAAATGGCGATATCACGGAAAATGCAATTTCAACACGATTTAGGCGAAATAGGATATGCTTGAATTTTGCGCCAAAATGTGCAAACAAAGTCAGACTTTTTGTGTCCGCCCAGTCCAACTGATCATGTGGAAGACACTGGCAAGAAAAAAGATTGAAATTTCGGCAATTATTGATCTCAAAATGGCGATATCACGGAAAATGCAATTTCAACACGATTTAGGCGAAATAGGATATGCTTGAATTTTGCGCCAAAATGTGCAAACAAAGTCAGACTTTTTGTGTCCGCCCAGTCCAACTGATCATGTGGAAGACACTGGCAAGAAAAAGATTGAAATTTCGGCAATTATTGATCTCAAAATGGCGATATCACGGAAAATGCAATTTCAACACGATTTAGGCGAAATAGGATATGCTTGAATTTTGCGCCAAAATGTGCAAACAAAGTCAGACTTTTTTGTGTCCGCCCAGTCCAACTGATCATGTGGAAGACACTGGCAAGTAAAAAGATTGAAATTTCGGCAATTATTGATCTCAAAATGGCGATATCACGGAAAATGCAATTTCAACACGATTTAGGCGAAATAGGATATGCTTGAATTTTGCGCCAAAATGTGCAAACAAAGTCAGACTTTTTTGTGTCCGCCCAGTCCAACTGATCATGTGGAAGACACTGGCAAGAAAAAATATTGAAATTTCGGCAATTATTGATCTCAAAATGGCGATATCACGGAAAATGCAATTTCAACACGATTTAGGCGAAATAGGATATGCTTGAATTTTGCGCCAAAATGTGCAAACAAAGTCAGACTTTTTGTGTCCGCCCAGTCCAACTGATCATGTGGAAGACACTGGCAAGAAAAAAAGATTGAAATTTCGGCAATTATTGATCTCAAAATGGCGATATCACGGAAAATGCAATTTCAACACGATTTAGGCGAAATAGGATATGCTTGAATTTTGCGCCAAAATGTGCAAACAAAGTCAGACTTTTTGTGTCCGCCCAGTCCAACTGATCATGTGGAAGACACTGGCAAGAAAAAAAAAGATTGAAATTTCGGCAATTATTGATCTCAAAATGGCGATATCACGGAAAATGCAATTTCAACACGATTTAGGCGAAATAGGATATGCTTGAATTTTGCGCCAAAATGTGCAAACAAAGTCAGACTTTTTTGTGTCCGCCCAGTCCAACTGATCATGTGGAAGACACTGGCAAGAAAAAAGATTGAAATTTCGGCAATTATTGATCTCAAAATGGCGATATCACGGAAAATGCAATTTCAACACGATTTAGGCGAAATAGGATATGCTTGAATTTTGCGCCAAAATGTGCAAACAAAGTCAGACTTTTTTGTGTCCGCCCAGTCCAACTGATCATGTGGAAGACACTGGCAAGAAAAAATATTGAAATTTCGGCAATTATTGATCTCAAAATGGCGATATCACGGAAAATGCAATTTCAACACGATTTAGGCGAAATAGGATATGCTTGAATTTTGCGCCAAAATGTGCAAACAAAGTCAGACTTTTTGTGTCCGCCCAGTCCAACTGATCATGTGGAAGACACTGGCAAGAAAAAATATTGAAATTTCGGCAATTATTGATCTCAAAATGGCGATATCACGGAAAATGCAATTTCAACACGATTTAGGCGAAATAGGATATGCTTGAATTTTGCGCCAAAATGTGCAAACAAAGTCAGACTTTTTGTGTCCGCCCAGTCCAACTGATCATGTGGAAGACACTGGCAAGAAAAAAAAAGATTGAAATTTCGGCAATTATTGATCTCAAAATGGCGATATCACGGAAAATGCAATTTCAACACGATTTAGGCGAAATAGGATATGCTTGAATTTTGCGCCAAAATGTGCAAACAAAGTCAGACTTTTTGTGTCCGCCCAGTCCAACTGATCATGTGGAAGACACTGGCAAGAAAAAAGATTGAAATTTCGGCAATTATTGATCTCAAAATGGCGATATCACGGAAAATGCAATTTCAACACGATTTAGGCGAAATAGGATATGCTTGAATTTTGCGCCAAAATGTGCAAACAAAGTCAGACTTTTTTGTGTCCGCCCAGTCCAACTGATCATGTGGAAGACACTGGCAAGAAAAAAGATTGAAATTTCGGCAATTATTGATCTCAAAATGGCGATATCACGGAAAATGCAATTTCAACACGATTTAGGCGAAATAGGATATGCTTGAATTTTGCGCCAAAATGTGCAAACAAAGTCAGACTTTTTGTGTCCGCCCAGTCCAACTGATCATGTGGAAGACACTGGCAAGAAAAAAATATTGAAAAGATTGAAATTTCGGCAATTATTGATCTCAAAATGGCGATATCACGGAAAATGCAATTTCAACACGATTTAGGCGAAATAGGATATGCTTGAATTTTGCGCCAAATGTGCAAACAAAGTCAGCCGAAATTGTGTCCGCCCAGTCCAACTGATCATGTGGAAGACACTGGCAAGAAAAAAGATTGAAATTTCGGCAATTATTGATCTCAAAATGGCGATATCACGGAAAATGCAATTTCAACACGATTTAGGCGAAATAGGATATGCTTGAATTTTGCGCCAAAATGTGCAAACAAAGTCAGACTTTTTGTGTCCGCCCAGTCCAACTGATCATGTGGAAGACACTGGCAAGAAAAAAAGATTGAAATTTCGGCAATTATTGATCTCAAAATGGCGATATCACGGAAAATGCAATTTCAACACGATTTAGGCGAAATAGGATATGCTTGAATTTTGCGCCAAAATGTGCAAACAAAGTCAGACTTTTTTGTGTCCGCCCAGTCCAACTGATCATGTGGAAGACACTGGCAAGAAAAAATATTGAAATTTCGGCAATTATTGATCTCAAAATGGCGATATCACGGAAAATGCAATTTCAACACGATTTAGGCGAAATAGGATATGCTTGAATTTTGCGCCAAAATGTGCAAACAAAGTCAGACTTTTTTGTGTCCGCCCAGTCCAACTGATCATGTGGAAGACACTGGCAAGAAAAAAGATTGAAATTTCGGCAATTATTGATCTCAAAATGGCGATATCACGGAAAATGCAAATTTCAACACGATTTAGGCGAAATAGGATATGCTTGAATTTTGCGCCAAAATGTGCAAACAAAGTCAGACTTTTTGTGTCCGCCCAGTCCAACTGATCATGTGGAAGACACTGGCAAGAAAAAAAGATTGAAATTTCGGCAATTATTGATCTCAAAATGGCGATATCACGGAAAATGCAATTTCAACACGATTTAGGCGAAATAGGATATGCTTGAATTTTGCGCGCCAAAATGTGCAAACAAAGTCGGACTTTTTGTGTCCGCCCAGTATAACTGATCATGTGGAAGACACTGGCAAGAAAAAAGATTGAAATTTCGGCAATTATTGATCTCAAAATGGCGATATCACGGAAAATGCAATTTCAACACGATTTAGGCGAAATAGGATATGCTTGAATTTTGCGCCAAAATGTGCAAACAAAGTCAGACTTTTTGTGTCCGCCCAGTCCAACTGATCATGTGGAAGACACTGGCAAGAAAAAAGATTGAAATTTCGGCAATTATTGATCTCAAAATGGCGATATCACGGAAAATGCAATTTCAACACGATTTAGGCGAAATAGGATATGCTTGAATTTTGCGCCAAAATGTGCAAACAAAGTCAGACTTTTTTGTGTCCGCCCAGTCCAACTGATCATGTGGAAGACACTGGCAAGAAAAAAAATTGAAATTTCGGCAATTATTGATCTCAAAATGGCGATATCACGGAAAATGCAATTTCAACACGATTTAGGCGAAATAGGATATGCTTGAATTTTGCGCCAAAATGTGCAAACAAAGTCAGACTTTTTGTGTCCGCCCAGTCCAACTGATCATGTGGAAGACACTGGCAAGAAAAAAGATTGAAATTTCGGCAATTATTGATCTCAAAATGGCGATATCACGGAAAATGCAATTTCAACACGATTTAGGCGAAATAGGATATGCTTGAATTTTGCGCCAAAATGTGCAAACAAAGTCAGACTTTTTTGTGTCCGCCCAGTCCAACTGATCATGTGGAAGACACTGGCAAGTAAAAAGATTGAAATTTCGGCAATTATTGATCTCAAAATGGCGATATCACGGAAAATGCAATTTCAACACGATTTAGGCGAAATAGGATATGCTTGAATTTTGCGCCAAAATGTGCAAACAAAGTCAGACTTTTTGTGTCCGCCCAGTCCAACTGATCATGTGGAAGACACTGGCAAGAAAAAAGATTGAAATTTCGGCAATTATTGATCTCAAAATGGCGATATCACGGAAAATACACTTCAATTTCAACAATTTCAACACGATTTAGGCTAAGTAGGATATGCTTGAATTTTGCGCCAAAATGTGCAAACAAAGTCAGACTTTTTTGTGTCCGCCCAGTCCAACTGATCATGTGGAAGACACTGGCAAGAAAAAAAGATTGAAATTTCGGCAATTATTGATCTCAAAATGGCGATATCACGGAAAATGCAATTTCAACACGATTTAGGCGAAATAGGATATGCTTGAATTTTGCGCCAAAATGTGCAAACAAAGTCAGACTTTTTTGTGTCCGCCCAGTCCAACTGATCATGTGGAAGATACTGACAAGAAAAAAGATTGAAATTTCGGCAATTATTGATCTCAAAATGGCGATATCACGGAAAATGCAATTTCAACACGATTTAGGCGAAATAGGATATGCTTGAATTTTGCGCCAAAATGTGCAAACAAAGTCAGACTTTTTGTGTCCGCCCAGTCCAACTGATCATGTGGAAGACACTGGCAAGAAAAAGATTGAAATTTCGGCAATTATTGATCTCAAAATGGCGATATCACGGAAAATGCAATTTCAACACGATTTAGGCGAAATAGGATATGCTTGAATTTTGCGCCAAAATGTGCAAACAAAGTCAGACTTTTTTGTGTCCGCCCAGTCCAACTGATCATGTGGAAGACACTGGCAAGAAAAAATATTGAAATTTCGGCAATTATTGATCTCAAAATGGCGATATCACGGAAAATGCAATTTCAACACGATTTAGGCGAAATAGGATATGCTTGAATTTTGCGCCAAAATGTGCAAACAAAGTCAGACTTTTTGTGTCCGCCCAGTCCAACTGATCATGTGGAAGACACTGGCAAGAAAAAGATTGAAATTTCGGCAATTATTGATCTCAAAATGGCGATATCACGGAAAATGCAATTTCAACACGATTTAGGCGAAATAGGATATGCTTGAATTTTGCGCCAAAATGTGCAAACAAAGTCAGACTTTTTGTGTCCGCCCAGTCCAACTGATCATGTGGAAGACACTGGCAAGAAAAAAAATATTGAAATTTCGGCAATTATTGATCTCAAAATGGCGATATCACGGAAAATGCAATTTCAACACGATTTAGGCGAAATAGGATATGCTTGAATTTTGCGCCAAAATGTGCAAACAAAGTCAGACTTTTTTGTGTCCGCCCAGTCCAACTGATCATGTGGAAGACACTGGCAAGAAAAAAATTGAAATTTCGGCAATTATTGATCTCAAAATGGCGATATCACGGAAAATGCAATTTCAACACGATTTAGGCGAAATAGGATATGCTTGAATTTTGCGCCAAAATGTGCAAACAAAGTCAGACTTTTTGTGTCCGCCCAGTCCAACTGATCATGTGGAAGACACTGGCAAGAAAAAAGATTGAAATTTCGGCAATTATTGATCTCAAAATGGCGATATCACGGAAAATGCAATTTCAACACGATTTAGGCGAAATAGGATATGCTTGAATTTTGCGCCAAAATGTGCAAACAAAGTCAGACTTTTTTGTGTCCGCCCAGTCCAACTGATCATGTGGAAGACACTGGCAAGAAAAAAAGATTGAAATTTCGGCAATTATTGATCTCAAAATGGCGATATCACGGAAAATGCAATTTCAACACGATTTAGGCGAAATAGGATATGCTTGAATTTTGCGCCAAAATGTGCAAACAAAGTCAGACTTTTTGTGTCCGCCCAGTCCAACTGATCATGTGGAAGACACTGGCAAGAAAAAAGATTGAAATTTCGGCAATTATTGATCTCAAAATGGCGATATCACGGAAAATGCAATTTCAACACGATTTAGGCGAAATAGGATATGCTTGAATTTTGCGCCAAAATGTGCAAACAAAGTCAGACTTTTTGTGTCCGCCCAGTCCAACTGATCATGTGGAAGACACTGGCAAGAAAAAAAGATTGAAATTTCGGCAATTATTGATCTCAAAATGGCGATATCACGGAAAATGCAATTTCAACACGATTTAGGCGAAATAGGATATGCTTGAATTTTGCGCCAAAATGTGCAAACAAAGTCAGACTTTTTTGTGTCCGCCCAGTCCAACTGATCATGTGGAAGACACTGGCAAGAAAAAAAGATTGAAATTTCGGCAATTATTGATCTCAAAATGGCGATATCACGGAAAATGCAATTTCAACACGATTTAGGCGAAATAGGATATGCTTGAATTTTGCGCCAAAATGTGCAAACAAAGTCAGACTTTTTGTGTCCGCCCAGTCCAACTGATCATGTGGAAGACACTGGCAAGAAAAAAGATTGAAATTTCGGCAATTATTGATCTCAAAATGGCGATATCACGGAAAATGCAATTTCAACACGATTTAGGCGAAATAGGATATGCTTGAATTTTGCGCCAAAATGTGCAAACAAAGTCAGACTTTTTGTGTCCGCCCAGTCCAACTGATCATGTGGAAGACACTGGCAAGAAAAAAGATTGAAATTTCGGCAATTATTGATCTCAAAATGGCGATATCACGGAAAATGCAATTTCAACACGATTTAGGCGAAATAGGATATGCTTGAATTTTGCGCCAAAATGTGCAAACAAAGTCAGACTTTTGTGTCCGCCCAGTCCAACTGATCATGTGGAAGACACTGGCAAGAAAAAGATTGAAATTTCGGCAATTATTGATCTCAAAATGGCGATATCACGGAAAATGCAATTTCAACACGATTTAGGCGAAATAGGATATGCTTGAATTTTGCGCCAAAATGTGCAAACAAAGTCAGACTTTTTGTGTCCGCCCAGTCCAACTGATCATGTGGAAGACACTGGCAAGAAAAAAAAGATTGAAATTTCGGCAATTATTGATCTCAAAATGGCGATATCACGGAAAATGCAATT
Source organism: Amphiura filiformis (assembly GCF_039555335.1). NCBI lineage: Eukaryota > Metazoa > Echinodermata > Ophiuroidea > Amphilepidida > Amphiuridae > Amphiura > Amphiura filiformis. The sequence goes on from NW_027305619.1 coordinate 94,343, forward strand.
TCAACACGATTTAGGTGTAACAGGATATACGGGAGTTGTGCGCGGAAGTGCGCCAAGAAAGGCAGGCTTTTATGTCTCGGCCGACGCCGACTCATTAAAAGGAAAACACTGGCAAGAAAAAAGATTGAAATTTCGGCAATTATTGATCTCAAAATGGCGATATCACGGAAAATGCAATTTCAACACGATTTAGGCGAAATAGGATATGCTTGAATTTTGCGCCAAAATGTGCAAACAAAGTCAGACTTTTTTGTGTCCGCCCAGTCCAACTGATCATGTGGAAGACACTGGCAAGAAAAAATATTGAAATTTCGGCAATTATTGATCTCAAAATGGCGATATCACGGAAAATGCAATTTCAACACGATTTAGGCGAAATAGGATATGCTTGAATTTTGCGCCAAAATGTGCAAACAAAGTCAGACTTTTTGTGTCCGCCCAGTCCAACTGATCATGTGGAAGACACTGGCAAGAAAAAAGATTGAAATTTCGGCAATTATTGATCTCAAAATGGCGATATCACGGAAAATGCAATTTCAACACGATTTAGGCGAAATAGGATATGCTTGAATTTTGCGCCAAAATGTGCAAACAAAGTCAGACTTTTTTGTGTGTCCGCCCAGTCCAACTGATCATGTGGAAGACACTGGCAAGAAAAAAGATTGAAATTTCGGCAATTATTGATCTCAAAATGGCGATATCACGGAAAATGCAATTTCAACACGATTTAGGCGAAATAGGATATGCTTGAATTTTGCGCCAAAATGTGCAAACAAAGTCAGACTTTTTGTGTCCGCCCAGTCCAACTGATCATGTGGAAGACACTGGCAAGAAAAAAAGATTGAAATTTCGGCAATTATTGATCTCAAAATGGCGATATCACGGAAAATGCAATTTCAACACGATTTAGGCGAAATAGGATATGCTTGAATTTTGCGCCAAAATGTGCAAACAAAGTCAGACTTTTTGTGTCAGCCCAGTAAAACTGATCATGTGGAAGACACTGGCAAGAAAAAAGATTGAAATTTCGGCAATTATTGATCTCAAAATGGCGATATCACGGAAAATGCAATTTCAACACGATTTAGGCGAAATAGGATATGCTTGAATTTTGCGCCAAAATGTGCAAACAAAGTCAGACTTTTTGTGTCCGCCCAGTCCAACTGATCATGTGGAAGACACTGGCAAGAAAAAATATTGAAATTTCGGCAATTATTGATCTCAAAATGGCGATATCACGGAAAATGCAAATTTCAACACGATTTAGGCGAAATAGGATATGCTTGAATTTTGCGCCAAAATGTGCAAACAAAGTCAGACTTTTTTGTGTCCGCCCAGTCCAACTGATCATGTGGAAGACACTGGCAAGAAAAAGATTGAAATTTCGGCAATTATTGATCTCAAAATGGCGATATCACGGAAAATGCAATTTCAACACGATTTAGGCGAAATAGGATATGCTTGAATTTTGCGCCAAAATGTGCAAACAAAGTCAGACTTTTTGTGTCCGCCCAGTCCAACTGATCATGTGGAAGACACTGGCAAGAAAAAAAGATTGAAATTTCGGCAATCATTGATCTCAAAATGGCGATATCACGGAAAATGCAATTTCAACACGATTTAGGCGAAATAGGATATGCTTGAATTTTGCGCCAAAATGTGCAAACAAAGTCAGACTTTTTGTGTCCGCCCAGTAAAACTGATCATGTGGAAGACACTGGCAAGAAAAAAAGATTGAAATTTCGGCAATTATTGATCTCAAAATGGCGATATCACGGAAAATGCAATTTCAACACGATTTAGGCGAAATAGGATATGCTTGAATTTTGCGCCAAAATGTGCAAACAAAGTCAGACTTTTTGTGTCCGCCCAGTCCAACTGATCATGTGGAAGACACTGGCAAGAAAAAAGATTGAAATTTCGGCAATTATTGATCTCAAAATGGCGATATCACGGAAAATGCAATTTCAACACGATTTAGGCGAAATAGGATATGCTTGAATTTTGCGCCAAAATGTGCAAACAAAGTCAGACTTTTGTGTCCGCCCAGTCCAACTGATCATGTGGAAGACACTGGCAAGAAAAAAGATTGAAATTTCGGCAATTATTGATCTCAAAATGGCGATATCACGGAAAATGCAATTTCAACACGATTTAGGCGAAATAGGATATGCTTGAATTTTGCGCCAAAATGTGCAAACAAAGTCAGACTTTTTGTGTCCGCCCAGTCCAACTGATCATGTGGAAGACACTGGCAAGAAAAAAAAAAAATATTGAAATTTCGGCAATTATTGATCTCAAAATGGCGATATCACGGAAAATGCAATTTCAACACGATTTAGGCGAAATAGGATATGCTTGAATTTTGCGCCAAAATGTGCAAACAAAGTCAGACTTTTTGTGTCCGCCCAGTCCAACTGATCATGTGGAAGACACTGGCAAGAAAAAAGATTGAAATTTCGGCAATTATTGATCTCAAAATGGCGATATCACGGAAAATGCAATTTCAACACGATTTAGGCGAAATAGGATATGCTTGAATTTTGCGCCAAAATGTGCAAACAAAGTCAGACTTTTTGTGTCCGCCCAGTCCAACTGATCATGTGGAAGACACTGGCAAGAAAAAAAAAAAAAAGATTGAAATTTCGGCAATTATTGATCTCAAAATGGCGATATCACGGAAAATGCAATTTCAACACGATTTAGGCGAAATAGGATATGCTTGAATTTTGCGCCAAAATGTGCAAACAAAGTCAGACTTTTTTGTGTCCGCCCAGTCCAACTGATCATGTGGAAGACACTGGCAAGAAAAAAGATTGAAATTTCGGCAATTATTGATCTCAAAATGGCGATATCACGGAAAATGCAATTTCAACACGATTTAGGCGAAATAGGATATGCTTGAATTTTGCGCCAAAATGTGCAAACAAAGTCAGACTTTTTTGTGTCCGCCCAGTCCAACTGATCATGTGGAAGACACTGGCAAGAAAAAATATTGAAATTTCGGCAATTATTGATCTCAAAATGGCGATATCACGGAAAATGCAATTTCAACACGATTTAGGCGAAATAGGATATGCTTGAATTTTGCGCCAAAATGTGCAAACAAAGTCAGACTTTTTTGTGTCCGCCCAGTCCAACTGATCATGTGGAAGACACTGGCAAGAAAAAAGATTGAAATTTCGGCAATTATTGATCTCAAAATGGCGATATCACGGAAAATGCAATTTCAACACGATTTAGGCGAAATAGGATATGCTTGAATTTTGCGCCAAAATGTGCAAACAAAGTCAGACTTTTTGTGTCCGCCCAGTCCAACTGATCATGTGGAAGACACTGGCAAGAAAAAAGATTGAAATTTCGGCAATTATTGATCTCAAAATGGCGATATCACGGAAAATGCAATTTCAACACGATTTAGGCGAAATAGGATATGCTTGAATTTTGCGCCAAAATGTGCAAACAAAGTCAGACTTTTTGTGTCCGCCCAGTCCAACTGATCATGTGGAAGACACTGGCAAGAAAAAAATATTGAAATTTCGGCAATTATTGATCTCAAAATGGCGATATCACGGAAAATGCAATTTCAACACGATTTAGGCGAAATAGGATATGCTTGAATTTTGCGCCAAAATGTGCAAACAAAGTCAGACTTTTTTGTGTCCGCCCAGTCCAACTGATCATGTGGAAGACACTGGCAAGAAAAAAAATTGAAATTTCGGCAATTATTGATCTCAAAATGGCGATATCACGGAAAATGCAATTTCAACACGATTTAGGCGAAATAGGATATGCTTGAATTTTGCGCCAAAATGTGCAAACAAAGTCAGACTTTTTGTGTCCGCCCAGTCCAACTGATCATGTGGAAGACACTGGCAAGAAAAAGATTGAAATTTCGGCAATTATTGATCTCAAAATGGCGATATCACGGAAAATGCAATTTCAACACGATTTAGGCGAAATAGGATATGCTTGAATTTTGCGCCAAAATGTGCAAACAAAGTCAGACTTTTTGTGTCCGCCCAGTCCAACTGATCATGTGGAAGACACTGGCAAGAAAAAAATATTGAAATTTCGGCAATTATTGATCTCAAAATGGCGATATCACGGAAAATGCAATTTCAACACGATTTAGGCGAAATAGGATATGCTTGAATTTTGCGCCAAAATGTGCAAACAAAGTCAGACTTTTTGTGTCCGCCCAGTCCAACTGATCATGTGGAAGACACTGGCAAGAAAAAATTTGAAATTTCGGCAATTATTGATCTCAAAATGGCGATATCACGGAAAATGCAATTTCAACACGATTTAGGCGAAATAGGATATGCTTGAATTTTGCGCCAAAATGTGCAAACAAAGTCAGACTTTTTGTGTCCGCCCAGTCCAACTGATCATGTGGAAGACACTGGCAAGAAAAAATTGAAATTTCGGCAATTATTGATCTCAAAATGGCGATATCACGGAAAATGCAATTTCAACACGATTTAGGCGAAATAGGATATGCTTGAATTTTGCGCCAAATGTGCAAACAAAGTCAGACGTTTTTGTGTCCGCCCAGTCCAACTGATCATGTGGAAGACACTGGCAAGAAAAAAAAAGATTGAAATTTCGGCAATTATTGATCTCAAAATGGCGATATCACGGAAAATGCAATTTCAACACGATTTAGGCGAAATAGGATATGCTTGAATTTTGCGCCAAAATGTGCAAACAAAGTCAGACTTTTTTGTGTCCGCCCAGTCCAACTGATCATGTGGAAGACACTGGCAAGAAAAAAATTGAAATTTCGGCAATTATTGATCTCAAAATGGCGATATCACGGAAAATGCAATTTCAACACGATTTAGGCGAAATAGGATATGCTTGAATTTTGCGCCAAAATGTGCAAACAAAGTCAGACTTTTTTGTGTCCGCCCAGTCCAACTGATCATGTGGAAGACACTGGCAAGAAAAAAGATTGAAATTTCGGCAATTATTGATCTCAAAATGGCGATATCACGGAAAATGCAATTTCAACACGATTTAGGCGAAATAGGATATGCTTGAATTTTGCGCCAAAATGTGCAAACAAAGTCAGACTTTTTGTGTCCGCCCAGTCCAACTGATCATGTGGAAGACACTGGCAAGAAAAAAGATTGAAATTTCGGCAATTATTGATCTCAAAATGGCGATATCACGGAAAATGCAATTTCAACACGATTTAGGCGAAATAGGATATGCTTGAATTTTGCGCCAAAATGTGCAAACAAAGTCAGACTTTTTGTGTCCGCCCAGTCCAACTGATCATGTGGAAGACACTGGCAAGAAAAAAAAGATTGAAATTTCGGCAATTATTGATCTCAAAATGGCGATATCACGGAAAATGCAATTTCAACACGATTTAGGCGAAATAGGATATGCTTGAATTTTGCGCCAAAATGTGCAAACAAAGTCAGACTTTTTTATGTCCGCCCAGTCCAACTGATCATGTGGAAGACACTGGCAAGAAAAAAGATTGAAATTTCGGCAATTATTGATCTCAAAATGGCGATATCACGGAAAATGCAATTTCAACACGATTTAGGCGAAATAGGATATGCTTGAATTTTGCGCCAAAATGTGCAAACAAAGTCAGACTTTTTTTGTGTCCGCCCAGTCCAACTGATCATGTGGAAGACACTGGCAAGAAAAAAAGATTGAAAAATTTCGGCAATTATTGATCTCAAAATGGCGATATCACGGAAAATGCAATTTCAACACGATTTAGGCGAAATAGGATATGCTTGAATTTTGCGCCAAAATGTGCAAACAAAGTCAGACTTTTTTGTGTCCGCCCAGTCCAACTGATCATGTGGAAGACACTGGCAAGAAAAAAGATTGAAATTTCGGCAATTATTGATCTCAAAATGGCGATATCACGGAAAATGCAATTTCAACACGATTTAGGCGAAATAGGATATGCTTGAATTTTGCGCCAAAATGTGCAAACAAAGTCAGACTTTTTGTGTCCGCCCAGTCCAACTGATCATGTGGAAGACACTGGCAAGAAAAAATATTGAAATTTCGGCAATTATTGATCTCAAAATGGCGATATCACGGAAAATGCAATTTCAACACGATTTAGGCGAAATAGGATATGCTTGAATTTTGCGCCAAAATGTGCAAACAAAGTCAGACTTTTTTGTGTCCGCCCAGTCCAACTGATCATGTGGAAGACACTGGCAAGAAAAAAATATTGAAATTTCGGCAATTATTGATCTCAAAATGGCGATATCACGGAAAATGCAATTTCAACACGATTTAGGCGAAATAGGATATGCTTGAATTTTGCGCCAAAATGTGCAAACAAAGTCAGACTTTTTTGTGTCCGCCCAGTCCAACTGATCATGTGGAAGACACTGGCAAGAAAAAAAAAGATTGAAATTTCGGCAATTATTGATCTCAAAATGGCGATATCACGGAAAATGCAATTTCAACACGATTTAGGCGAAATAGGATATGCTTGAATTTTGCGCCAAAATGTGCAAACAAAGTCAGACTTTTTGTGTCCGCCCAGTCCAACTGATCATGTGGAAGACACTGGCAAGAAAAAAAAGATTGAAATTTCGGCAATTATTGATCTCAAAATGGCGATATCACGGAAAATGCAATTTCAACACGATTTAGGCGAAATAGGATATGCTTGAATTTTGCGCCAAAATGTGCAAACAAAGTCAGACTTTTTTGTGTCCGCCCAGTCCAACTGATCATGTGGAAGACACTGGCAAGTAAAAAGATTGAAATTTCGGCAATTATTGATCTCAAAATGGCGATATCACGGAAAATGCAATTTCAACACGATTTAGGCGAAATAGGATATGCTTGAATTTTGCGCCAAAATGTGCAAACAAAGTCAGACTTTTTGTGTCCGCCCAGTCCAACTGATCATGTGGAAGACACTGGCAAGAAAAAAAGATTGAAATTTCGGCAATTATTGATCTCAAAATGGCGATATCACGGAAAATGCAATTTCAACACGATTTAGGCGAAATAGGATATGCTTGAATTTTGCGCCAAAATGTGCAAACAAAGTCAGACTTTTTGTGTCCGCCCAGTCCAACTGATCATGTGGAAGACACTGGCAAGAAAAAAGATTGAAATTTCGGCAATTATTGATCTCAAAATGGCGATATCACGGAAAATGCAATTTCAACACGATTTAGGCGAAATAGGATATGCTTGAATTTTGCGCCAAAATGTGCAAACAAAGTCAGACTTTTTTGTGTCCGCCCAGTCCAACTGATCATGTGGAAGACACTGGCGAGTAAAAAAGATTGAAATTTCGGCAATTATTGATCTCAAAATGGCGATATCACGGAAAATGCAATTTCAACACGATTTAGGCGAAATAGGATATGCTTGAATTTTGCGCCAAAATGTGCAAACAAAGTCAGACTTTTTGTGTCCGCCCAGTCCAACTGATCATGTGGAAGACACTGGCAAGAAAAAAAGATTGAAATTTCGGCAATTATTGATCTCAAAATGGCGATATCACGGAAAATGCAATTTCAACACGATTTAGGCGAAATAGGATATGCTTGAATTTTGCGCCAAAATGTGCAAACAAAGTCAGACTTTTTGTGTCCGCCCAGTCCAACTGATCATGTGGAAGACACTGGCAAGAAAAAAAGATTGAAATTTCGGCAATTATTGATCTCAAAATGGCGATATCACGGAAAATCAATTTCAACACGATTTAGGCGAAATAGGATATGCTTGAATTTTGCGCCAAAATGTGCAAACAAAGTCAGACTTTTTGTGTCCGCCCAGTCCAACTGATCATGTGGAAGACACTGGCAAGAAAAAAAAATATTGAAATTTCGGCAATTATTGATCTCAAAATGGCGATATCACGGAAAATGCAATTTCAACACGATTTAGGCGAAATAGGATATGCTTGAATTTTGCGCCAAAATGTGCAAACAAAGTCAGACTTTTTGTGTCCGCCCAGTCCAACTGATCATGTGGAAGACACTGGCAAGAAAAAAAATATTGAAATTTCGGCAATTATTGATCTCAAAATGGCGATATCACGGAAAATGCAATTTCAACACGATTTAGGCGAAATAGGATATGCTTGAATTTTGCGCCAAAATGTGCAAACAAAGTCAGACTTTTTGTGTCCGCCCAGTCCAACTGATCATGTGGAAGACACTGGCAAGAAAAAAAAAAAGATTGAAATTTCGGCAATTATTGATCTCAAAATGGCGATATCACGGAAAATGCAATTTCAACACGATTTAGGCGAAATAGGATATGCTTGAATTTTGCGCCAAAATGTGCAAACAAAGTCAGACTTTTTGTGTCCGCCCAGTCCAACTGATCATGTGGAAGACACTGGCAAGAAAAAAAAAGATTGAAATTTCGGCAATTATTGATCTCAAAATGGCGATATCACGGAAAATGCAATTTCAACACGATTTAGGCGAAATAGGATATGCTTGAATTTTGCGCCAAAATGTGCAAACAAAGTCAGACTTTTTTGTGTCCGCCCAGTCCAACTGATCATGTGGAAGACACTGGCAAGTAAAAAAGATTGAAATTTCGGCAATTATTGATCTCAAAATGGCGATATCACGGAAAATGCAATTTCAACACGATTTAGGCGAAATAGGATATGCTTGAATTTTGCGCCAAAATGTGCAAACAAAGTCAGACTTTTTGTGTCCGCCCAGTCCAACTGATCATGTGGAAGACACTGGCAAGAAAAAAATTGAAATTTCGGCAATTATTGATCTCAAAATGGCGATATCACGGAAAATGCAATTTCAACACGATTTAGGCGAAATAGGATATGCTTGAATTTTGCGCCAAAATGTGCAAACAAAGTCAGACTTTTTGTGTCCGCCCAGTCCAACTGATCATGTGGAAGACACTGGCAAGAAAAAAATATTGAAATTTCGGCAATTATTGATCTCAAAATGGCGATATCACGGAAAATGCAATTTCAACACGATTTAGGCGAAATAGGATATGCTTGAATTTTGCGCCAAAATGTGCAAACAAAGTCAGACTTTTTTGTGTCCGCCCAGTCCAACTGATCATGTGGAAGACACTGGCAAGAAAAAAGATTGAAATTTCGGCAATTATTGATCTCAAAATGGCGATATCACGGAAAATGCAATTTCAACACGATTTAGGCGAAATAGGATATGCTTGAATTTTGCGCCAAAATGTGCAAACAAAGTCAGACTTTTGTGTCCGCCCAGCCCAGTCCAACTGATCATGTGGAAGACACTGGCAAGAAAAAAGATTGAAATTTCGGCAATTATTGATCTCAAAATGGCGATATCACGGAAAATGCAATTTCAACACGATTTAGGCGAAATAGGATATGCTTGAATTTTGCGCCAAAATGTGCAAACAAAGTCAGACTTTTTGTGTCCGCCCAGTCCAACTGATCATGTGGAAGACACTGGCAAGAAAAAAGATTGAAATTTCGGCAATTATTGATCTCAAAATGGCGATATCACGGAAAATGCAATTTCAACACGATTTAGGCGAAATAGGATATGCTTGAATTTTGCGCCAAAATGTGCAAACAAAGTCAGACTTTTTGTGTCCGCCCAGTCCAACTGATCATGTGGAAGACACTGGCAAGAAAAAAAAGATTGAAATTTCGGCAATTATTGATCTCAAAATGGCGATATCACGGAAAATGCAATTTCAACACGATTTAGGCGAAAAAAGGATAAGCTTGAATTTTGCGCCAAAATGTGCAAACAAAGTCAGACTTTTTTGTGTCCGCCCAGTCCAACTGATCATGTGGAAGACACTGGCAAGAAAAAAAAATATTGAAATTTCGGCAATTATTGATCTCAAAATGGCGATATCACGGAAAATGCAATTTCAACACGATTTAGGCGAAATAGGATATGCTTGAATTTTGCGCCAAAATGTGCAAACAAAGTCAGACTTTTTGTGTCCGCCCAGTCCAACTGATCATGTGGAAGACACTGGCAAGAAAAAAAGATTGAAATTTCGGCAATTATTGATCTCAAAATGGCGATATCACGGAAAATGCAATTTCAACACGATTTAGGCGAAATAGGATATGCTTGAATTTTGCGCCAAAATGTGCAAACAAAGTCAGACTTTTTTGTGTCCGCCCAGTCCAACTGATCATGTGGAAGACACTGGCAAGAAAAAAGATTGAAATTTCGGCAATTATTGATCTCAAAATGGCGATATCACGGAAAATGCAATCAACACGATTTAGGCGAAATAGGATATGCTTGAATTTTGCGCCAAAATGTGCAAACAAAGTCAGACTTTTTGTGTCCGCCCAGTCCAACTGATAATGTGGAAGACAATAGAAAAAAAAAAGATATTGAAATTTCGGCAATTATTGATCTCAAAATGGCGATATCACGGAAAATGCAATTTCAACACGATTTAGGCGAAATAGGATATGCTTGAATTTTGCGCCAAAATGTGCAAACAAAGTCAGACTTTTTGTGTCCGCCCAGTCCAACTGATCATGTGGAAGACACTGGCAAGAAAAAAGATTGAAATTTCGGCAATTATTGATCTCAAAATGGCGATATCACGGAAAATGCAATTTCAACACGATTTAGGCGAAATAGGATATGCTTGAATTTTGCGCCAAAATGTGCAAACAAAGTCAGACTTTTTGTGTCCGCCCAGTCCAACTGATCATGTGGAAGACACTGGCAAGAAAAAAAGATTGAAATTTCGGCAATTATTGATCTCAAAATGGCGATATCACGGAAAATGCAATTTCAACACGATTTAGGCGAAATAGGATATGCTTGAATTTTGCGCCAAAATGTGCAAACAAAGTCAGACTTTTTGTGTCCGCCCAGTCCAACTGATCATGTGGAAGACACTGGCAAGAAAAAATTGAAATTTCGGCAATTATTGATCTCAAAATGGCGATATCACGGAAAATGCAATTTCAACACGATTTAGGCGAAATAGGATATGCTTGAATTTTGCGCCAAAATGTGCAAACAAAGTCAGACTTTTTGTGTCCGCCCAGTCCAACTGATCATGTGGAAGACACTGGCAAGAAAAAAGATTGAAATTTCGGCAATTATTGATCTCAAAATGGCGATATCACGGAAAATGCAATTTCAACACGATTTAGGCGAAATAGGATATGCTTGAATTTTGCGCCAAAATGTGCAAACAAAGTCAGACTTTTTTGTGTCCGCCCAGTCCAACTGATCATGTGGAAGACACTGGCAAGTAAAAAGATTGAAATTTCGGCAATTATTGTTCCCAACATGGCGATATCACGGAAAATGCAATTTCAACACGATTTAGGCGAAATAGGATATGCTTGAATTTTGCGCCAAAATGTGCAAACAAAGTCAGACTTTTTGTGTCCGCCCAGTCCAACTGATCATGTGGAAGACACTGGCAAGAAAAAAAAAAGATTGAAATTTCGGCAATTATTGATCTCAAAATGGCGATATCACGGAAAATGCAATTTCAACACGATTTAGGCGAAATAGGATATGCTTGAATTTTGCGCCAAAATGTGCAAACAAAGTCAGACTTTTTGTGTCCGCCCAGTCCAACTGATCATGTGGAAGACACTGGCAAGAAAAAAAGATTGAAATTTCGGCAATTATTGATCTCAAAATGGCGATATCACGGAAAATGCAATTTCAACACGATTTAGGCGAAATAGGATATGCTTGAATTTTGCGCCAAAATGTGCAAACAAAGTCAGACTTTTTGTGTCTCCAACAACTGATCATGTGGAAGACACTGGCAAGAAAAAAGATTGAAATTTCGGCAATTATTGATCTCAAAATGGCGATATCACGGAAAATGCAATTTCAACACGATTTAGGCGAAATAGGATATGCTTGAATTTTGCGCCAAAATGTGCAAACAAAGTCAGACTTTTTTTGTGTCCGCCCAGTCCAACTGATCATGTGGAAGACACTGGCAAGAAAAAAAGATTGAAATTTCGGCAATTATTGATCTCAAAATGGCGATATCACGGAAAATGCAATTTCAACACGATTTAGGCGAAATAGGATATGCTTGAATTTTGCGCCAAAATGTGCAAACAAAGTCAGACTTTTTTGTCCGCCCAGTCCAACTGATCATGTGGAAGACACTGGCAAGAAAAAATTTGAAATTTCGGCAATTATTGATCTCAAAATGGCGATATCACGGAAAATGCAATTTCAACACGATTTAGGCGAAATAGGATATGCTTGAATTTTGCGCCAAAATGTGCAAACAAAGTCAGACTTTTTGTGTCCGCCCAGTCCAACTGATCATGTGGAAGACACTGGCAAGAAAAAAAATATTGAAATTTCGGCAATTATTGATCTCAAAATGGCGATATCACGGAAAATGCAATTTCAACACGATTTAGGCGAAATAGGATATGCTTGAATTTTGCGCCAAAATGTGCAAACAAAGTCAGACTTTTTTGTGTCCGCCCAGTCCAACTGATCATGTGGAAGACACTGGCAAGAAAAAAGATTGAAATTTCGGCAATTATTGATCTCAAAATGGCGATATCACGGAAAATGCAATTTCAATTTCAACACGATTTAGGCGAAATAGGATATGCTTGAATTTTGCGCCAAAATGTGCAAACAAAGTCAGACTTTTTGTGTCCGCCCAGTCCAACTGATCATGTGGAAGACACTGGCAAGAAAAAATATTGAAATTTCGGCAATTATTGATCTCAAAATGGCGATATCACGGAAAATGCAATTTCAACACGATTTAGGCGAAATAGGATATGCTTGAATTTTGCGCCAAAATGTGCAAACAAAGTCAGACTTTTTGTGTCCGCCCAGTCCAACTGATCATGTGGAAGACACTGGCAAGAAAAAAATTTGAAATTTCGGCAATTATTGATCTCAAAATGGCGATATCACGGAAAATGCAATTTCAACACGATTTAGGCGAAATAGGATATGCTTGAATTTTGCGCCAAAATGTGCAAACAAAGTCAGACTTTTTGTGTCCGCCCAGTCCAACTGATCATGTGGAAGACACTGGCAAGAAAAAGATTGAAATTTCGGCAATTATTGATCTCAAAATGGCGATATCACGGAAAATGCAATTTCAACACGATTTAGGCGAAATAGGATATGCTTGAATTTTGCGCCAAAATGTGCAAACAAAGTCAGACTTTTGTGTCCGCCCAGTCCAACTGATCATGTGGAAGACACTGGCAAGAAAAAAGATTGAAATTTCGGCAATTATTGATCTCAAAATGCGATATCACGGAAAATGCAATTTCAACACGATTTAGGCGAAATAGGATATGCTTGAATTTTGCGCCAAAATGTGCAAACAAAGTCAGACTTTTTGTGTCCGCCCAGTCCAACTGATCATGTGGAAGACACTGGCAAGAAAAAAGATTGAAATTTCGGCAATTATTGATCTCAAAATGGCGATATCACGGAAAATGCAATTTCAACACGATTTAGGCGAAATAGGATATGCTTGAATTTTGCGCCAAAATGTGCAAACAAAGTCAGACTTTTTTGTGTCCGCCCAGTCCAACTGATCATGTGGAAGACACTGGCAAGAAAAAAAAAAATTGAAATTTCGGCAATTATTGATCTCAAAATGGCGATATCACGGAAAATGCAATTTCAACACGATTTAGGCGAAATAGGATATGCTTGAATTTTGCGCCAAAATGTGCAAACAAAGTCAGACTTTTTTGTGTCCGCCCAGTCCAACTAAGCATGTGGAAGACACTGGCAAGAAAAAACATATTGAAATTTCGGCAATTATTGATCTCAAAATGGCGATATCACGGAAAATGCAATTTCAACACGATTTAGGCGAAATAGGATATGCTTGAATTTTGCGCCAAAATGTGCAAACAAAGTCAGACTTTTTGTGTCCGCCCAGTCCAACTGATCATGTGGAAGACACTGGCAAGAAAAAAAGATTGAAATTTCGGCAATTATTGATCTCAAAATGGCGATATCACGGAAAAAAATGCAATTTCAACACGATTTAGGCGAAATAGGATATGCTTGAATTTTGCGCCAAAATGTGCAAACAAAGTCAGACTTTTTGTGTCCGCCCAGTCCAACTGATCATGTGGAAGACACTGGCAAGAAAAAAAAAGATTGAAATTTCGGCAATTATTGATCTCAAAATGGCGATATCACGGAAAATGCAATTTCAACACGATTTAGGCGAAATAGGATATGCTTGAATTTTGCGCCAAAATGTGCAAACAAAGTCAGACTTTTTGTGTCCGCCCAGTCAGTCCAACTGATCATGTGGAAGACACTGGCAAGAAAAAGATTGAAATTTCGGCAATTATTGATCTCAAAATGGCGATATCACGGAAAATGCAATTTCAACACGATTTAGGCGAAATAGGATATGCTTGAATTTTGCGCCAAAATGTGCAAACAAAGTCAGACTTTTTTGTGTCCGCCCAGTCCAACTGATCATGTGGAAGACACTGGCAAGAAAAAATATTGAAATTTCGGCAATTATTGATCTCAAAATGGCGATATCACGGAAAATGCAATTTCAACACGATTTAGGCGAAATAGGATATGCTTGAATTTTGCGCCAAAATGTGCAAACAAAGTCAGACTTTTTTGTGTCCGCCCAGTCCAACTGATCATGTGGAAGACACTGGCAAGAAAAAAAAAAGATTGAAATTTCGGCAATTATTGATCTCAAAATGGCGATATCACGGAAAATGCAATTTCAACACGATTTAGGCGAAATAGGATATGCTTGAATTTTGCGCCAAAATGTGCAAACAAAGTCAGACTTTTTTGTGTCCGCCCAGTCCAACTGATCATGTTGAAAAAACTGGCAAGAAAAAAAAAAATTGAAATTTCGGCAATTATTGATCTCAAAATGGCGATATCACGGAAAATGCAATTTCAACACGATTTAGGCGAAATAGGATATGCTTGAATTTTGCGCCAAAATGTGCAAACAAAGTCAGACTTTTTGTGTCCGCCCAGTCCAACTGATCATGTGGAAGACACTGGCAAGAAAAAAAAAAAAGATTGAAATTTCGGCAATTATTGATCTCAAAATGGCGATATCACGGAAAATGCAATTTCAACACGATTTAGGCGAAATAGGATATGCTTGAATTTTGCGCCAAAATGTGCAAACAAAGTCAGACTTTTTGTCCGCCCAGTCCAACTGATCATGTGGAAGACACTGGCAAGAAAAAAGATTGAAATTTCGGCAATTATTGATCTCAAAAATGGCGATATCACGGAAAATGCAATTTCAACACGATTTAGGCGAAAAAGGATATGCTTGAATTTTGCGCCAAAATGTGCAAACAAAGTCAGACTTTTTTGTGTCCGCCCAGTCCAACTGATCATGTGGAAGACAAAAAAAAAAAAAAAGATTGAAATTTCGGCAATTATTGATCTCAAAATGGCGATATCACGGAAAATGCAATTTCAACACGATTTAGGCGAAATAGGATATGCTTGAATTTTGCGCCAAAATGTGCAAACAAAGTCAGACTTTTTTGTGTCCGCCCAGTCCAACTGATCATGTGGAAGACACTGGCAAGAAAAAAGATTGAAATTTCGGCAATTATTGATCTCAAAATGGCGATATCACGGAAAATGCAATTTCAACACGATTTAGGCGAAATAGGATATGCTTGAATTTTGCGCCAAAATGTGCAAACAAAGTCAGACTTTTTTGTGTCCGCCCAGTCCAACTGATCATGTGGAAGACACTGGCAAGAAAAAAAAGATTGAAATTTCGGCAATTATTGATCTCAAAATGGCGATATCACAAAAATGCAATTTCAACACGATTTAGGCGAAATAGGATATGCTTGAATTTTGCGCCAAAATGTGCAAACAAAGTCAGACTTTTTGTGTCCGCCCAGTCCAACTGATCATGTGGAAGACACTGGCAAGAAAAAGATTGAAATTTCGGCAATTATTGATCTCAAAATGGCGATATCACGGAAAATGCAATTTCAACACGATTTAGGCGAAATAGGATATGCTTGAATTTTGCGCCAAAATGTGCAAACTAAGTCAGACTTTTTGTGTCCGCCCAGTCCAACTGATCATGTGGAAGACACTGGCAAGAAAAAAAAATATTGAAATTTCGGCAATTATTGATCTCAAAATGGCGATATCACGGAAAATGCAATTTCAACACGATTTAGGCGAAATAGGATATGCTTGAATTTTGCGCCAAAATGTGCAAACAAAGTCAGACTTTTTGTGTCCGCCCAGTCCAACTGATCATGTGGAAGACACTGGCAAGAAAAAAATATTGAAATTTCGGCAATTATTGATCTCAAAATGGCGATATCACGGAAAATGCAATTTCAACACGATTTAGGCGAAATAGGATATGCTTGAATTTTGCGCCAAAATGTGCAAACAAAGTCAGACTTTTTGTGTCCGCCCAGTCCAACTGATCATGTGGAAGACACTGGCAAGAAAAAAAAAAGATTGAAATTTCGGCAATTATTGATCTCAAAATGGCGATATCACGGAAAATGCAATTTCAACACGATTTAGGCGAAATAGGATATGCTTGAATTTTGCGCCAAAATGTGCAAACAAAGTCAGACTTTTTGTGTCCGCCCAGTCCAACTGATCATGTGGAAGACACTGGCAAGAAAAAAGATTGAAATTTCGGCAATTATTGATCTCAAAATGGCGATATCACGGAAAATGCAATTTCAACACGATTTAGGCGAAATAGGATATGCTTGAATTTTGCGCCAAAATGTGCAAACAAAGTCAGACTTTTTTGTGTCCGCCCAGTCCAACTGATCATGTGGAAGACACTGGCAAGAAAAAAATTGAAATTTCGGCAATTATTGATCTCAAAATGGCGATATCACGGAAAATGCAATTTCAACACGATTTAGGCGAAATAGGATATGCTTGAATTTTGCGCCAAAATGTGCAAACAAAGTCAGACTTTTTGTGTCCGCCCAGTCCAACTGATCATGTGGAAGACACTGGCAAGAAAAAAGATTGAAATTTCGGCAATTATTGATCTCAAAATGGCGATATCACGGAAAATGCAATTTCAACACGATTTAGGCGAAATAGGATATGCTTGAATTTTGCGCCAAAATGTGCAAACAAAGTCAGACTTTTTTGTGTCCGCCCAGTCCAACTGATCATGTGGAAGACACTGGCAAGAAAAAAATTTGAAATTTCGGCAATTATTGATCTCAAAATGGCGATATCACGGAAAATGCAATTTCAACACGATTTAGGCGAAATAGGATATGCTTGAATTTTGCGCCAAAATGTGCAAACAAAGTCAGACTTTTTGTGTCCGCCCAGTCCAACTGATCATGTGGAAGACACTGGCAAGAAAAAAAAGATTGAAATTTCGGCAATTATTGATCTCAAAATGGCGATATCACGGAAAATGCAATTTCAACACGATTTAGGCGAAATAGGATATGCTTGAATTTTGCGCCAAAATGTGCAAACAAAGTCAGACTTTTTGTGTCCGCCCAGTCCAACTGATCATGTGGAAGACACTGGCAAGAAAAAAGATTGAAATTTCGGCAATTATTGATCTCAAAATGGCGATATCACGGAAAATGCAATTTCAACACGATTTAGGCGAAATAGGATATGCTTGAATTTTGCGCCAAAATGTGCAAACAAAGTCAGACTTTTTGTGTCCGCCCAGTCCAACTGATCATGTGGAAGACACTGGCAAGAAAAAATTGAAATTTCGGCAATTATTGATCTCAAAATGGCGATATCACGGAAAATACAATTTCAACACGATTTAGGCGAAATAGATATGCTTGCTTGAATTTTGCGCCAAAATGTGCAAACAAAGTCAGACTTTTTGTGTCCGCCCAGTCCAACTGATCATGTGGAAGACACTGGCAAGAAAAAAAAATTTTGATATCGCCAAAATTTTTTCTCTCAATATGGCGATATCACGGAAAATGCAATTTCAACACGATTTAGGCGAAATAGGATATGCTTGAATTTTGCGCCAAAATGTGCAAACAAAGTCAGACTTTTTGTGTCCGCCCAGTCCAACTGATCATGTGGAAGACACTGGCAAGAAAAAAATTGAAATTTCGGCAATTATTGATCTCAAAATGGCGATATCACGGAAAATGCAATTTCAACACGATTTAGGCGAAATAGGATATGCTTGAATTTTGCGCCAAAATGTGCAAACAAAGTCAGACTTTTTTGTGTCCGCCCAGTCCAACTGATCATGTGGAAGACACTGGCAAGAAAAAAAGATTGAAATTTCGGCAATTATTGATCTCAAAATGGCGATATCACGGAAAAAATGCAATTTCAACACGATTTAGGCGAAATAGGATATGCTTGAATTTTGCGCCAAAATGTGCAAACAAAGTCAGACTTTTTGTGTCCGCCCAGTCCAACTGATCATGTGGAAGACACTGGCAAGAAAAAAGATTGAAATTTCGGCAATTATTGATCTCAAAATGGCGATATCACGGAAAATGCAATTTCAACACGATTTAGGCGAAATAGGATATGCTTGAATTTTGCGCCAAAATGTGCAAACAAAGTCAGACTTTTTGTGTCCGCCCAGTCCAACTGATCATGTGGAAGACACTGGCAAGAAAAAAATTTGAAATTTCGGCAATTATTGATCTCAAAATGGCGATATCACGGAAAATGCAATTTCAACACGATTTAGGCGAAATAGGATATGCTTGAATTTTGCGCCAAAATGTGCAAACAAAGTCAGACTTTTTTGTGTCCGCCCAGTCCAACTGATCATGTGGAAGACACTGGCAAGAAAAAAGATTGAAATTTCGGCAATTATTGATCTCAAAATGGCGATATCACGGAAAATGCAATTTCAACACGATTTAGGCGAAATAGGATATGCTTGAATTTTGCGCCAAAATGTGCAAACAAAGTCAGACTTTTTTGTGTCCGCCCAGTCCAACTGATCATGTGGAAGACACTGGCAAGAAAAAGATTGAAATTTCGGCAATTATTGATCTCAAAATGGCGATATCACGGAAAATGCAATTTCAACACGATTTAGGCGAAATAGGATATGCTTGAATTTTGCGCCAAAATGTGCAAACAAAGTCAGACTTTTTTGTGTCCGCCCAGTCCAACTGATCATGTGGAAGACAAAAGAAAAAAAAAAGATTGAAATTTCGGCAATTATTGATCTCAAAATGGCGATATCACGGAAAATGCAATTTCAACACGATTTAGGCGAAATAGGATATGCTTGAATTTTGCGCCAAAATGTGCAAACAAAGTCAGACTTTTTGTGTCCGCCCAGTCCAACTGATCATGTGGAAGACACTGCAAGAAAAAAGATTGAAATTTCGGCAATTATTGATCTCAAAATGGCGATATCACGGAAAATGCAATTTCAACACGATTTAGGCGAAATAGGATATGCTTGAATTTTGCGCCAAAATGTGCAAACAAAGTCAGACTTTTTGTGTCCGCCCAGTCCAACTGATCATGTGGAAGACACTGGCAAGAAAAAAAAAGATTGAAATTTCGGCAATTATTGATCTCAAAATGGCGATATCACGGAAAATGCAATTTCAACACGATTTAGGCGAAATAGGATATGCTTGAATTTTGCGCCAAAATGTGCAAACAAAGTCAGACTTTTTGTGTCCGCCCAGTCCAACTGATCATGTGGAAGACACTGGCAAGAAAAAAATTGAAATTTCGGCAATTATTGATCTCAAAATGGCGATATCACGGAAAATGCAATTTCAACACGATTTAGGCGAAATAGGATATGCTTGAATTTTGCGCCAAAATGTGCAAACAAAGTCAGACTTTTTTGTGTCCGCCCAGTCCAACTGATCATGTGGAAGACACTGGCAAGAAAAAATTTGAAATTTCGGCAATTATTGATCTCAAAATGGCGATATCACGGAAAATGCAATTTCAACACGATTTAGGCGAAATAGGATATGCTTGAATTTTGCGCCAAAATGTGCAAACAAAGTCAGACTTTTTTGTGTCCGCCCAGTCCAACTGATCATGTGGAAGACACTGGCAAGAAAAAAAAAAAGATTGAAATTTCGGCAATTATTGATCTCAAAATGGCGATATCACGGAAAATGCAATTTCAACACGATTTAGGCGAAATAGGATATGCTTGAATTTTGCGCCAAAATGTGCAAACAAAGTCAGACTTTTTGTGTCCGCCCAGTCCAACTGATCATGTGGAAGACACTGGCAAGAAAAAAGATTGAAATTTCGGCAATTATTGATCTCAAAATGGCGATATCACGGAAAATGCAATTTCAACACGATTTAGGCGAAATAGGATATGCTTGAATTTTGCGCCAAAATGTG
This sequence comes from Amphiura filiformis, assembly GCF_039555335.1. Lineage (NCBI taxonomy): Eukaryota > Metazoa > Echinodermata > Ophiuroidea > Amphilepidida > Amphiuridae > Amphiura > Amphiura filiformis. The sequence continues at coordinate 114,658 of NW_027305619.1, forward strand.
CAAACAAAGTGCAAACAAAGTCAGACTTTTTTGTGTCCGCCCAGTCCAACTGATCATGTGGAAGACAATAAAAAGAAAAAAGATTGAAATTTCGGCAATTATTGATCTCAAAATGGCGATATCACGGAAAATGCAATTTCAACACGATTTAGGCGAAATAGGATATGCTTGAATTTTGCGCCAAAATGTGCAAACAAAGTCAGACTTTTTGTGTCCGCCCAGTCCAACTGATCATGTGGAAGACACTGGCAAGAAAAAAAAGATTGAAATTTCGGCAATTATTGATCTCAAAATGGCGATATCACGGAAAATGCAATTTCAACACGATTTAGGCGAAATAGGATATGCTTGAATTTTGCGCCAAAATGTGCAAACAAAGTCAGACTTTTTGTGTCCGCCCAGTCCAACTGATCATGTGGAAGACACTGGCAAGAAAAAAGATTGAAATTTCGGCAATTATTGATCTCAAAATGGCGATATCACGGAAAATGCAATTTCAACACGATTTAGGCGAAATAGGATATGCTTGAATTTTGCGCCAAAATGTGCAAACAAAGTCAGACTTTTTTGTGTCCGCCCAGTCCAACTGATCATGTGGAAGACACTGGCAAGAAAAAAAAAAGATTGAAATTTCGGCAATTATTGATCTCAAAATGGCGATATCACGGAAAAAAATGCAATTTCAACACGATTTACGCGAAATAGGAAATGCTAAAAATTAGCCCCGTATGGAAGACACTGGCAAGAAAAAAGATTGAAATTTCGGCAATTATTGATCTCAAAATGGCGATATCACGGAAAATGCAATTTCAACACGATTTAGGCGAAATAGGATATGCTTGAATTTTGCGCCAAAATGTGCAAACAAAGTCAGACTTTTTGTGTCCGCCCAGTCCAACTGATCATGTGGAAGACACTGGCAAGAAAAAGATTGAAATTTCGGCAATTATTGATCTCAAAATGGCGATATCACGGAAAATGCAATTTCAACACGATTTAGGCGAAATAGGATATGCTTGAATTTTGCGCCAAAATGTGCAAACAAAGTCAGACTTTTTGTGTCCGCCCAGTCCAACTGATCATGTGGAAGACACTGGCAAGAAAAAAAAGATTGAAATTTCGGCAATTATTGATCTCAAAATGGCGATATCACGGAAAATGCAATTTCAACACGATTTAGGCGAAATAGGATATGCTTGAATTTTGCGCCAAAATGTGCAAACAAAGTCAGACTTTTTTGTGTCCGCCCAGTCCAACTGATCATGTGGAAGACACTGGCAAGAAAAAAAAAGATTGAAATTTCGGCAATTATTGATCTCAAAATGGCGATATCACGGAAAATGCAATTTCAACACGATTTAGGCGAAATAGGATGTGCTTGAATTTTGCCCCAAAATGTCCAAACAAAGTCAGACTTTTTGTGTCCGCCCAGTCCAACTGATCATGTGGAAGACACTGGCAAGAAGATTGAAATTTCGGCAATTATTGATCTCAAAATGGCGATATCACGGAAAATGCAATTTCAACACGATTTAGGCGAAATAGGATATGCTTGAATTTTGCGCCAAAATGTGCAAACAAAGTCAGACTTTTTTGTGTCCGCCCAGTCCAACTGATCATGTGGAAGACACTGGCAAGAAAAAAAAGATTGAAATTTCGGCAATTATTTATTTTTTTTTTAATGATGGCGATATCACGGAAAATGCAATTTCAACACGATTTAGGCGAAATAGGATATGCTTGAATTTTGCGCCAAAATGTGCAAACAAAGTCAGACTTTTTTTGTGTCCGCCCAGTCCAACTGATCATGTGGAAGACACTGGCAAGAAAAAAAAGATTGAAATTTCGGCAATTATTGATCTCAAAATGGCGATATCACGGAAAATGCAATTTCAACACGATTTAGGCGAAATAGGATATGCTTGAATTTTGCGCCAAAATGTGCAAACAAAGTCAGACTTTTTTGTGTCCGCCCAGTCCAACTGATCATGTGGAAGACACTGGCAAGAAAAAAGATTGAAATTTCGGCAATTATTGATCTCAAAATGGCGATATCACGGAAAATGCAATTTCAACACGATTTAGGCGAAATAGGATATGCTTGAATTTTGCGCCAAAATGTGCAAACAAAGTCAGACTTTTTGTGTCCGCCCAGTCCAACTGATCATGTGGAAGACACTGGCAAGAAAAAAATTTGAAATTTCGGCAATTATTGATCTCAAAATGGCGATATCACGGAAAATGCAATTTCAACACGATTTAGGCGAAATAGGATATGCTTGAATTTTGCGCCAAAATGTGCAAACAAAGTCAGACTTTTTTGTGTCCGCCCAGTCCAACTGAAAATAAGGAAAAAAAAAGAAAAAAAAAAAATATTGAAATTTCGGCAATTATTGATCTCAAAATGGCGATATCACGGAAAATGCAATTTCAACACGATTTAGGCGAAATAGGATATGCTTGAATTTTGCGCCAAAATGTGCAAACAAAGTCAGACTTTTTTGTGTCCGCCCAGTCCAACTGATCATGTGGAAGACACTGGCAAGAAAAAAGATTGAAATTTCGGCAATTATTGATCTCAAAATGGCGATATCACGGAAAATGCAATTTCAACACGATTTAGGCGAAATAGGATATGCTTGAATTTTGCGCCAAAATGTGCAAACAAAGTCAGACTTTTTTGTGTCCGCCCAGTCCAACTGATCATGTGGAAGACACTGGCAAGAATAAAAGATTGAAATTTCGGCAATTATTGATCTCAAAATGGCGATATCACGGAAAATGCAATTTCAACACGATTTAGGCGAAATAGGATATGCTTGAATTTTGCGCCAAAATGTGCAAACAAAGTCAGACTTTTGTGTCCGCCCAGTCCAACTGATCATGTGGAAGACACTGGAAAAAAAAAAAAGATTGAAATTTCGGCAATTATTGATCTCAAAATGGCGATATCACGGAAAATGCAATTTCAACACGATTTAGGCGAAATTTAATATGCTTGAAATTTTGCGCCAAAATGTGCAAACAAAGTCAGACTTTTTGTGTCCGCCCAGTCCAACTGATCATGTGGAAGACACTGGCAAGAAAAAATATTGAAATTTCGGCAATTATTGATCTCAAAATGGCGATATCACGGAAAATGCAATTTCAACACGATTTAGGCGAAATAGGATATGCTTGAATTTTGCGCCAAAATGTGCAAACAAAGTCAGACTTTTTGTGTGTCCGCCCAGTCCAACTGATCATGTGGCAGACACTGGCAAGAAAAAAGATTGAAATTTCGGCAATTATTGATCTCAAAATGGCGATATCACGGAAAATGCAATTTCAACACGATTTAGGCGAAATAGGATATGCTTGAATTTTGCGCCAAAATGTGCAAACAAAGTCAGACTTTTTTGTGTCCTCCAAGTCCAACTGATCATGTGGAAGACACTGGCAAGAAAAAAGATTGAAATTTCGGCAATTATTGATCTCAAAATGGCGATATCACGGAAAATGCAATTTCAACACGATTTAGGCGAAATAGGATATGCTTGAATTTTGCGCCAAAATGTGCAAACAAAGTCAGACTTTTTTGTGTCCGCCCAGTCCAACTGATCATGTGGAAGACACTGGCAAGAAAAAAAAGATTGAAATTTCGGCAATTATTGATCTCAAAATGGCGATATCACGGAAAATGCAATTTCAACACGATTTAGGCGAAATAGGATATGCTTGAATTTTGCGCCAAAATGTGCAAACAAAGTCAGACTTTTTTGTGTCCGCCCAGTCCAAGTGATCATGTGGAAGATACTGGAAAGAAAAAAGATTGAAATTTCGGCAATTATTGATCTCAAAATGGCGATATCACGGAAAATGCAATTTCAACACGATTTAGGCGAAATAGGATATGCTTGAATTTTGCGCCAAAATGTGCAAACTAAGTCAGACTTTTTGTGTCCGCCCAGTCCAACTGATCATGTGGAAGACACTGGCAAGAAAAAAAGAAAAAAGATTGAAATTTCGGCAATTATTGATCTCAAAATGGCGATATCACGGAAAATGCAATTTCAACACGATTTAGGCGAAATAGGATATGCTTGAATTTTGCGCCAAAATGTGCAAACAAAGTCAGACTTTTTGTGTCCGCCCAGTCCAACTGATCATGTGGAAGACACTGGCAAGAAAAAGATTGAAATTTCGGCAATTATTGATCTCAAAATGGCGATATCACGGAAAATGCAATTTCAACACGATTTAGGCGAAATAGGATATGCTTGAATTTTGCGCCAAAATGTGCAAACAAAGTCAGACTTTTTGTGTCCGCCCAGTCCAACTGATCATGTGGAAGACACTGGCAAGAAAAAAAAAATTGAAATTTCGGCAATTATTGATCTCAAAATGGCGATATCACGGAAAATGCAATTTCAACACGATTTAGGCGAAATAGGATATGCTTGAATTTTGCGCCAAAATGTGCAAACAAAGTCAGACTTTTTTGTGTCCGCCCAGTCCAACCGATCATGTGGAAGACCTGGAAGACACTGGCAAGAAAAAAGATTGAAATTTCGGCAATTATTGATCTCAAAATGGCGATATCACGGAAAATGCAATTTCAACACGATTTAGGCGAAATAGGATATGCTTGAATTTTGCGCCAAAATGTGCAAACAAAGTCAGACTTTTTGTGTCCGCCCAGTCCAACTGATCATGTGGAAGACACTGGCAAGAAAAAAATTGAAATTTCGGCAATTATTGATCTCAAAATGGCGATATCACGGAAAATGCAATTTCAACACGATTTAGGCGAAATAGGATATGCTTGAATTTTGCGCCAAAATGTGCAAACAAAGTCAGACTTTTTTGTGTCCGCCCAGTCCAACTGATCATGTGGAAGACACTGGCAAGAAAAAAAAAGATTGAAATTTCGGCAATTATTGATCTCAAAATGGCGATATCACGGAAAATGCAATTTCAACACGATTTAGGCGAAATAGGATATGCTTGAATTTTGCGCCAAAATGTGCAAACAAAGTCAGACTTTTTGTGTCCGCCCAGTCCAACTGATCATGTGGAAGACACTGGCAAGAAAAAAAGATTGAAATTTCGGCAATTATTGATCTCAAAATGGCGATATCACGGAAAATGCAATTTCAACACGATTTAGGCGAAATAGGATATGCTTGAATTTTGCGCCAAAATGTGCAAACAAAGTCAGACTTTTTTGTGTCCGCCCAGTCCAACTGATCATGTGGAAGACACTGGCAAGAAAAAAAAGATTGAAATTTCGGCAATTATTGATCTCAAAATGGCGATATCACGGAAAATGCAATTTCAACACGATTTAGGCGAAATAGGATATGCTTGAATTTTGCGCCAAAATGTGCAAACAAAGTCAGACTTTTTGTGTCCGCCCAGTCCAACTGATCATGTGGAAGACACTGGCAAGAAAAAAAAAATTGAAATTTCGGCAATTATTGATCTCAAAATGGCGATATCACGGAAAATGCAATTTCAACACGATTTAGGCGAAATAGGATATGCTTGAATTTTGCGCCAAAATGTGCAAACAAAGTCAGACTTTTTGTGTCCGCCCAGTCCAACTGATCATGTGGAAGACACTGGCAAGAAAAAAAAAATGATTGAAATTTCGGCAATTATTGATCTCAAAATGGCGATATCACGGAAAATGCAATTTCAACACGATTTAGGCGAAATAGGATATGCTTGAATTTTGCGCCAAAATGTGCAAACAAAGTCAGACTTTTTTGTGTCCGCCCAGTCCAACTGATCATGTGGAAGACACTGGCAAGAAAAAAGATTGAAATTTCGGCAATTATTGATCTCAAAATGGCGATATCACGGAAAATGCAATTTCAACACGATTTAGGCGAAATAGGATATGCTTGAATTTTGCGCCAAAATGTGCAAACAAAGTCAGACTTTTTGTGTCCGCCCAGTCCAACTGATCATGTGGAAGACACTGGCAAGAAAAAAAAGATTGAAATTTCGGCAATTATTGATCTCAAAATGGCGATATCACGGAAAATGCAATTTCAACACGATTTTAGGCGAAATAGGATATGCTTGAATTTTGCGCCAAAATGTGCAAACAAAGTCAGACTTTTTTTGTGTCCGCCCAGTCCAACTAATCATGTGGAAGAAAATAGAAAAAAAAAAAGATTGAAATTTCGGCAATTATTGATCTCAAAATGGCGATATCACGGAAAATGCAATTTCAACACGATTTAGGCGAAATAGGATATGCTTGAATTTTGCGCCAAAATGTGCAAACAAAGTCAGACTTTTTTGTGTCCGCCCAGTCCAACTGATCATGTGGAAGACACTGGCAAGAAAAAAAAGATTGAAATTTCGGCAATTATTGATCTCAAAATGGCGATATCACGGAAAATGCAATTTCAACACGATTTAGGCGAAATAGGATATGCTTGAATTTTGCGCCAAAATGTGCAAACAAAGTCAGACTTTTTTGTGTCCGCCCAGTCCAACTGATCATGTGGAAGACACTGGCAAGAAAAAAATTTGAAATTTCGGCAATTATTGATCAAAATGGCGATATCACGGAAAATGCAATTTCAACACGATTTAGGCGAAATAGGATATGCTTGAATTTTGCGCCAAAATGTGCAAACAAAGTCAGACTTTTTGTGTCCGCCCAGTCCAACTGATCATGTGGAAGACACTGGCAAGAAAAAAAGATTGAAATTTCGGCAATTATTGATCTCAAAATGGCGATATCACGGAAAATGCAATTTCAACACGATTTAGGCGAAATAGGATATGCTTGAATTTTGCGCCAAAATGTGCAAACAAAGTCAGACTTTTTGTGTCCGCCCAGTCCAACTGATCATGTGGAAGACACTGGCAAGAAAAAAAAAGATTGAAATTTCGGCAATTATTGATCTCAAAATGGCGATATCACGGAAAATGCAATTTCAACACGATTTAGGCGAAATAGGATATGCTTGAATTTTGCGCCAAAATGTGCAAACAAAGTCAGACTTTTTGTGTCCGCCCAGTCCAACTGATCATGTGGAAGACACTGGCAAGAAAAAGATTGAAATTTCGGCAATTATTGATCTCAAAATGGCGATATCACGGAAAATGCAATTTCAACACGATTTAGGCGAAATAGGATATGCTTGAATTTTGCGCCAAAATGTGCAAACAAAGTCAGACTTTTTTGTGTCCGCCCAGTCCAACTGATCATTTGAAAGACACTGGCAAGAAAAAAAAAGATTGAAATTTCGGCAATTATTGATCTCAAAATGGCGATATCACGGAAAATGCAATTTCAACACGATTTAGGCGAAATAGGATATGCTTGAATTTTGCGCCAAAATGTGCAAACAAAGTCAGACTTTTTGTGTCCGCCCAGTCCAACTGATCATGTGGAAGACACTGGCAAGAAAAAAAAGATTGAAATTTCGGCAATTATTGATCTCAAAATGGCGATATCACGGAAAATGCAATTTCAACACGATTTAGGCGAAATAGGATATGCTTGAATTTTGCGCCAAAATGTGCAAACAAAGTCAGACTTTTTGTGTCCGCCCAAACTGATCATGTGGAAGACACTGGCAAGAAAAAAAGATTGAAATTTCGGCAATTATTGATCTCAAAATGGCGATATCACGGAAAATGCAATTTCAACACGATTTAGGCGAAATAGGATATGCTTGAATTTTGCGCCAAAATGTGCAAACAAAGTCAGACTTTTTTGTGTCCGCCCAGTCCAACTGATCATGTGGAAGACACTGGCAAGAAAAAAAATTGAAATTTCGGCAATTATTGATCTCAAAATGGCGATATCACGGAAAATGCAATTTCAACACGATTTAGGCGAAATAGGATATGCTTGAATTTTGCGCCAAAATGTGCAAACAAAGTCAGACTTTTTGTGTCCGCCCAGTCCAACTGATCATGTGGAAGACACTGGCAAGAAAAAAAAGATTGAAATTTCGGCAATTATTGATCTCAAAATGGCGATATCACGGAAAATGCAATTTCAACACGATTTAGGCGAAATAGGATATGCTTGAATTTTGCGCCAAAATGTGCAAACAAAGTCAGACTTTTTTGTGTCCGCCCAGTCCAACTGATCATGTGGAAGACACTGGCAAGAAAAAAAATTGAAATTTCGGCAATTATTGATCTCAAAATGGCGATATCACGGAAAATGCAATTTCAACACGATTTAGGCGAAATAGGATATGCTTGAATTTTGCGCCAAAATGTGCAAACAAAGTCAGACTTTTTTGTGTCCGCCCAGTCCAACTGATCATGTGGAAGACACTGGCAAGAAAAAAAAGATTGAAATTTCGGCAATTATTGATCTCAAAATGGCGATATCACGGAAAATGCAATTTCAACACGATTTAGGCGAAATAGGATATGCTTGAATTTTGCGCCAAAATGTGCAAACAAAGTCAGACTTTTTTGTGTCCGCCCAGTCCAACTGATCATGTGGAAGACACTGGCAAGAAAAAAATTGAAATTTCGGCAATTATTGATCTCAAAATGGCGATATCACGGAAAATGCAATTTCAACACGATTTAGGCGAAATAGGATATGCTTGAATTTTGCGCCAAAATGTGCAAACAAAGTCAGACTTTTTTGTGTCTGCCCAGTCCAACTGATCATGTGGAAGAAAAAAAAAAAAAAAAAGATTGAAATTTCGGCAATTATTGATCTCAAAATGGCGATATCACGGAAAATGCAATTTCAACACGATTTAGGCGAAATAGGATATGCTTGAATTTTGCGCCAAAATGTGCAAACAAAGTCAGACTTTTTGTGTCCGCCCAGTCCAACTGATCATGTGGAAGACACTGGCAAGAAAAAAAGATTGAAATTTCGGCAATTATTGATCTCAAAATGGCGATATCACGGAAAATGCAATTTCAACACGATTTAGGCGAAATAGGATATGCTTGAATTTTGCGCCAAAATGTGCAAACAAAGTCAGACTTTTTTGTGTCCGCCCAGTCCAACTGATCATGTGGAAGACACTGGCAAGAAAAAAATGTAGAACTCTGGGGTCTCAGTGTCCTTAAAAAAACGATATCACGGAAAATGCAATTTCAACACGATTTAGGCGAAATAGGATATGCTTGAATTTTGCGCCAAAATGTGCAAACAAAGTCAGACTTTTTTGTGTCCGCCCAGTCCAACTGATCATGTGGAAGACACTGGCAAGAAAAAAATTGAAATTTCGGCAATTATTGATCTCAAAATGGCGATATCACGGAAAATGCAATTTCAACACGATTTAGGCGAAATAGGATATGCTTGAATTTTGCGCCAAAATGTGCAAACAAAGTCAGACTTTTTGTGTCCGCCCAGTCCAACTGATCATGTGGAAGACACTGGCAAGAAAAAAAATTGAAATTTCGGCAATTATTGATCTCAAAATGGCGATATCACGGAAAATGCAATTTCAACACGATTTAGGCGAAATAGGATATGCTTGAATTTTGCGCCAAAATGTGCAAACAAAGTCAGACTTTTTGTGTCCGCCCAGTCCAACTGATCATGTGGAAGACACTGGCAAGAAAAAAAGATTGAAATTTCGGCAATTATTGATCTCAAAATGGCGATATCACGGAAAATGCAATTTCAACACGATTTAGGCGAAATAGGATATGCTTGAATTTTGCGCCAAAATGTGCAAACAAAGTCAGACTTTTTGTGTCCGCCCAGTCCAACTGATCATGTGGAAGACACTGGCAAGAAAAAAGATTGAAATTTCGGCAATTATTGATCTCAAAATGGCGATATCACGGAAAATGCAATTTCAACACGATTTAGGCGAAATAGGATATGCTTGAATTTTGCGCCAAAATGTGCAAACAAAGTCAGACTTTTTGTGTCCGCCCAGTCCAACTGATCATGTGGAAGACACTGGCAAGAAAAAAAAGATTGAAATTTCGGCAATTATTGATCTCAAAATGGCGATATCACGGAAAATGCAATTTCAACACGATTTAGGCGAAATAGGATATGCTTGAATTTTGCGCCAAAATGTGCAAACAAAGTCAGACTTTTTTGTGTCCGCCCAGTCCAACTGATCATGTGGAAGACACTGGCAAGAAAAAAAATTGAAATTTCGGCAATTATTGATCTCAAAATGGCGATATCACGGAAAATGCAATTTCAACACGATTTAGGCGAAATAGGATATGCTTGAATTTTGCGCCAAAATGTGCAAACAAAGTCAGACTTTTTTGTGTCCGCCCAGTCCAACTGATCATGTGGAAGACACTGGCAAGAAAAAAAAAGTCAGACTTTTTGATTGAAATTTCGGCAATTATTGATCTCAAAATGGCGATATCACGGAAAATGCAATTTCAACACGATTTAGGCGAAATAGGATATGCTTGAATTTTGCGCCAAAATGTGCAAACAAAGTCAGACTTTTTTGTGTCCGCCCAGTCCAACTGATCATGTGGAAGACACTGGCAAGAAAAAAATTGAAATTTCGGCAATTATTGATCTCAAAATGGCGATATCACGGAAAATGCAATTTCAACACGATTTAGGCGAAATAGGATATGCTTGAATTTTGCGCCAAAATGTGCAAACAAAGTCAGACTTTTTGTGTCCGCCCAGTCCAACTGATCATGTGGAAGACACTGGCAAGAAAAAAATTGAAATTTCGGCAATTATTGATCTCAAAATGGCGATATCACGGAAAATGCAATTTCAACACGATTTAGGCGAAATAGGATATGCTTGAATTTTGCGCCAAAATGTGCAAACAAAGTCAGACTTTTTGTGTCCGCCCAGTCCAACTGATCATGTGGAAGACACTGGCAAGAAAAAATTGAAATTTCGGCAATTATTGATCTCAAAATGGCGATATCACGGAAAATGCAATTTCAACACGATTTAGGCGAAATAGGATATGCTTGAATTTTGCGCCAAAATGTGCAAACAAAGTCAGACTTTTTGTGTCCGCCCAGTCCAACTGATCATGTGGAAGACACTGGCAAGAAAAAAAAATTGAAATTTCGGCAATTATTGATCTCAAAATGGCGATATCACGGAAAATGCAATTTCAACACGATTTAGGCGAAATAGGATATATGCTTGAATTTTGCGCCAAAATCTGCAAACAAAGTCAGACTTTTTTGTGTCCGCCCAGTCCAACTGATCATGTGGAAGACACTGGCAAGAAAAAAATATTGAAATTTCGGCAATTATTGATCTCAAAATGGCGATATCACGGAAAATGCAATTTCAACACGATTTAGGCGAAATAGGATATGCTTGAATTTTGCGCCAAAATGCAAACAAAAGTCAGACTTTTTGTGTCCGCCCAGTCCAACTGATCATGTGGAAGACACTGGCAAGAAAAAAAAGATTGAAATTTCGGCAATTATTGATCTCAAAATGGCGATATCACGGAAAATGCAATTTCAACACGATTTAGGCGAAATAGGATATGCTTGAATTTTGCGCCAAAATGTGCAAACAAAGTCAGACTTTTTTGTGTCCGCCCAGTCCAACTGATCATGTGGAAGACACTGGCAAGAAAAAAAAATTGAAATTTCGGCAATTATTGATCTCAAAATGGCGATATCACGGAAAATGCAATTACAACACGATTTAGGCGAAATAGGATATGCTTGAATTTTGCGCCAAAATGTGCAAACAAAGTCAGACTTTTTGTGTCCGCCCAGTCCAACTGATCATGTGGAAGACACTGGCAAGAAAAAAGATTGAAATTTCGGCAATTATTGATCTCAAAATGGCGATATCACGGAAAATGCAATTTCAACACGATTTAGGCGAAATAGGATATGCTTGAATTTTGCGCCAAAATGTGCAAACAAAGTCAGACTTTTTGTGTCCGCCCAGTCCAACTGATCATGTGGAAGACACTGGCAAGAAAAAAGATTGAAATTTCGGCAATTATTGATCTCAAAATGGCGATATCACGGAAAATGCAATTTCAACACGATTTAGGCGAAATAGGATATGCTTGAATTTTGCGCCAAAATGTGCAAACAAAGTCAGACTTTTTGTGTCCGCCCAGTCCAACTGATCATGTGGAAGACACTGGCAAGAAAAAACTGGCAAGAAAAAAGATTGAAATTTCGGCAATTATTGATCTAAAATGGCGATATCACGGAAAATGCAATTTCAACACGATTTAGGCGAAATAGGATATGCTTGAATTTTGCGCCAAAATGTGCAAACAAAGTCAGACTTTTTGTGTCCGCCCAGTCCAACTGATCATGTGGAAGACACTGGCAAGAAAAAAAATATTGAAATTTCGGCAATTATTGATCTCAAAATGGCGATATCACGGAAAATGCAATTTCAACACGATTTAGGCGAAATAGGATATGCTTGAATTTTGCGCCAAAATGTGCAAACAAAGTCAGACTTTTTTGTGTCCGCCCAGTCCAACTGATCATGTGGAAGACACTGGCAAGAAAAAAAAGATTGAAATTTCGGCAATTATTGATCTCAAAATGGCGATATCACGGAAAATGCAATTTCAACACGATTTAGGCGAAGATGCGGAGGCTTCCGATTTCTACACACTTGCCCAACCCGAGGCAGTCCCGATCGTACTCGGTCAGAGAACCGGCCTATGTGGAAGACACTGGCAAGAAAAAATTGAAATTTCGGCAATTATTGATCTCAAAATGGCGATATCACGGAAAATGCAATTTCAACACGATTTAGGCGAAATAGGATATGCTTGAATTTTGCGCCAAAATGTGCAAACAAAGTCAGACTTTTTGTGTCCGCCCAGTCCAACTGATCATGTGGAAGACACTGGCAAGAAAAAAAGATTGAAATTTCGGCAATTATTGATCTCAAAATGGCGATATCACGGAAAATGCAATTTCAACACGATTTAGGCGAAATAGGATATGCTTGAATTTTGCGCCAAAATGTGCAAACAAAGTCAGACTTTTTTGTGTCCGCCCAGTCCAACTGATCATGTGGAAGACACTGGCAAGAAAAAAGATTGAAATTTCGGCAATTATTGATCTCAAAATGGCGATATCACGGAAAATGCAATTTCAACACGATTTAGGCGAAATAGGATATGCTTGAATTTTGCGCCAAAATGTGCAAACAAAGTCAGACTTTTTGTGTCCGCCCAGTCCAACTGATCATGTGGAAGACACTGGCAAGAAAAAAAATTGAAATTTCGGCAATTATTGATCTCAAAATGGCGATATCACGGAAAATGCAATTTCAACACGATTTAGGCGAAATAGGATATGCTTGAATTTTGCGCCAAAATGTGCAAACAAAGTCAGACTTTTTGTGTCCGCCCAGTCCAACTGATCATGTGGAAGACACTGGCAAGAAAAAAAAAGATTGAAATTTCGGCAATTATTGATCTCAAAATGGCGATATCACGGAAAATGCAATTTCAACACGATTTAGGCGAAATAGGATATGCTTGAATTTTGCGCCAAAATGTGCAAACAAAGTCAGACTTTTTGTGTCCGCCCAGTCCAACTGATCATGTGGAAGACACTGGCAAGAAAAAAAAAAAGATTGAAATTTCGGCAATTATTGATCTCAAAATGGCGATATCACGGAAAATGCAATTTCAACACGATTTAGGCGAAATAGGATATGCTTGAATTTTGCGCCAAAATGTGCAAACAAAGTCAGACTTTTTGTGTCCGCCCAGTCCAACTGATCATGTGGAAGACACTGGCAAGAAAAAAAGATTGAAATTTCGGCAATTATTGATCTCAAAATGGCGATATCACGGAAAATGCAATTTCAACACGATTTAGGCGAAATAGGATATGCTTGAATTTTGCGCCAAAATGTGCAAACAAAGTCAGACTTTTTGTGTCCGCCCAGTCCAACTGATCATGTGGAAGACACTGGCAAGAAAAAAAAGATTGAAATTTCGGCAATTATTGATCTCAAAATGGCGATATCACGGAAAATGCAATTTCAACACGATTTAGGCGAAATAGGATATGCTTGAATTTTGCGCCAAAATGTGCAAACAAAGTCAGACTTTTTTGTGTCCGCCCAGTCCAACTGATCATGTGGAAGACACTGGCAAGAAAAAAAAATTGAAATTTCGGCAATTATTGATCTCAAAATGGCGATATCACGGAAAATGCAATTTCAACACGATTTAGGCGGCAATAGGATATGCTTGAATTTTGCGCCAAAATGTGCAAACAAAGTCAGACTTTTTGTGTCCGCCCAGTCCAACTGATCATGTGGAAGACACTGGCAAGAAAAAAAAAAGATTGAAATTTCGGCAATTATTGATCTCAAAATGGCGATATCACGGAAAATGCAATTTCAACACGATTTAGGCGAAATAGGATATGCTTGAATTTTGCGCCAAAATGTGCAAACAAAGTCAGACTTTTTGTGTCCGCCCAGTCCAACTGATCATGTGGAAGACACTGGCAAGAAAAAAGATTGAAATTTCGGCAATTATTGATCTCAAAATGGCGATATCACGGAAAATGCAATTTCAACACGATTTAGGCGAAATAGGATATGCTTGAATTTTGCGCCAAAATGTGCAAACAAAGTCAGACTTTTTGTGTCCGCCCAGTCCAACTGATCATGTGGAAGACACTGGCAAGAAAAAAAAGATTGAAATTTCGGCAATTATTGATCTCAAAATGGCGATATCACGGAAAATGCAATTTCAACACGATTTAGGCGAAATAGGATATGCTTGAATTTTGCGCCAAAATGTGCAAACAAAGTCAGACTTTTTGTGTCCGCCCAGTCCAACTGATCATGTGGAAGACACTGGCAAGAAAAAAAAGATTGAAATTTCGGCAATTATTGATCTCAAAATGGCGATATCACGGAAAATGCAATTTCAACACGATTTAGGCGAAATAGGATATGCTTGAATTTTGCGCCAAAATGTGCAAACAAAGTCAGACTTTTTGTGTCCGCCCAGTCCAACTGATCATGTGGAAGACACTGGCAAGAAAAAAATTGAAATTTCGGCAATTATTGATCTCAAAATGGCGATATCACGGAAAATGCAATTTCAACACGATTTAGGCGAAATAGGATATGCTTGAATTTTGCGCCAAAATGTGCAAACAAAGTCAGACTTTTTTGTGTCCGCCCAGTCCAACTGATCATGTGGAAGACACTGGTAAGAAAAAAGATTGTAATTTCGGCAATTATTGATCTCAAAATGGCGATATCACGGAAAATGCAATTTCAACACGATTTAGGCGAAATAGGATATGCTTGAATTTTGCGCCAAAATGTGCAAACAAAGTCAGACTTTTTTGTGTCCGCCCAGTCCAACTGATCATGAGGAAGACACTGGCAAGAAAAAAAAATTGATTGAAATTTCGGCAATTATTGATCTCAAAATGGCGATATCACGGAAAATGCAATTTCAACACGATTTAGGCGAAATAGGATATGCTTGAATTTTGCGCCAAAATGTGCAAACAAAGTCAGACTTTTTGTGTCCGCCCAGTCCAACTGATCATGTGGAAGACACTGGCAAGAAAAAAAAGATTGAAATTTCGGCAATTATTGATCTCAAAATGGCGATATCACGGAAAATGCAATTTCAACACGATTTAGGCGAAATAGGATATGCTTGAATTTTGCGCCAAAATGTGCAAACAAAGTCAGACTTTTTGTGTCCGCCCAGTCCAACTATCATGTGGAAGACACTGGCAAGAAAAAAAGATTGAAATTTCGGCAATTATTGATCTCAAAATGGCGATATCACGGAAAATGCAATTTCAACACGATTTAGGCGAAATAGGATATGCTTGAATTTTGCGCCAAAATGTGCAAACAAAGTCAGACTTTTTGTGTCCGCCCAGTCCAACTGATCATGTGGAAGACACTGGCAAGAAAAAAAAGATTGAAATTTCGGCAATTATTGATCTCAAAATGGCGATATCACGGAAAATGCAATTTCAACACGATTTAGGCGAAATAGGATATGCTTGAATTTTGCGCCAAATGTGCAAACAAAGTCAGACTTTTTGTGTCCGCCCAGTCCAACTGATCATGTGGAAGACACTGGCAAGAAAAAAAGATTGAAATTTCGGCAATTATTGATCTCAAAATGGCGATATCACGGAAAATGCAATTTCAACACGATTTAGGCGAAATAGGATATGCTTGAATTTTGCGCCAAAATGTGTGCAAACAAAGTCAGACTTTTTGTGTCCGCCCAGTCCAACTGATCATGTGGAAGACACTGGCAAGAAAAAAAAGATTGAAATTTCGGCAATTATTGATCTCAAAATGGCGATATCACGGAAAATGCAATTTCAACACGATTTAGGCGAAATAGGATATGCTTGAATTTTGCGCCAAAATGTGCAAACAAAGTCAGACTTTTTGTGTCCGCCCAGTCCAACTGATCATGTGGAAGACACTGGCAAGAAAAAAAAAAAAGATTGAAATTTCGGCAATTATTGATCTCAAAATGGCGATATCACGGAAAATGCAATTTCAACACGATTTAGGCGAAATAGGATATGCTTGAATTTTGCGCCAAAATGTGCAAACAAAGTCAGACTTTTTTGTGTCCGCCCAGTCCAACTGATCATGTGGAAGACACTGGCAAGAAAAAAAAGATTGAAATTTCGGCAATTATTGATCTCAAAATGGCGATATCACGGAAAATGCAATTTCAACACGATTTAGGCGAAATAGGATATGCTTGAATTTTGCGCCAAAATGTGCAAACAAAGTCAGACTTTTTGTGTCCGCCCAGTCCAACTGATCATGTGGAAGACACTGGCAAGAAAAAGATTGAAATTTCGGCAATTATTGATCTCAAAATGGCGATATCACGGAAAATGCAATTTCAACACGATTTAGGCGAAATAGGATATGCTTGAATTTTGCGCCAAAATGTGCAAACAAAGTCAGACTTTTTGTGTCCGCCCAGTCCAACTGATCATGTGGAAGACACTGGCAAGAAAAAAGATTGAAATTTCGGCAATTATTGATCTCAAAATGGCGATATCACGGAAAATGCAATTTCAACACGATTTAGGCGAAATAGGATATGCTTGAATTTTGCGCCAAAATGTGCAAACAAAGTCAGACTTTTTGTGTCCGCCCAGTCCAACTGATCATGTGGAAGACACTGGCAAGAAAAAAAAGATTGAAATTTCGGCAATTATTGATCTCAAAATGGCGATATCACGGAAAATGCAATTTCAACACGATTTAGGCGAAATAGGATATGCTTGAATTTTGCGCCAAAATGTGCAAACAAAGTCAGACTTTTTGTGTCCGCCCAGTCCAACTGATCATGTGGAAGACACTGGCAAGAAAAAATTTGAAATTTCGGCAATTATTGATCTCAAAATGGCGATATCACGGAAAATGCAATTTCAACACGATTTAGGCGAAATAGGATATGCTTGAATTTTGCGCCAAAATGTGCAAACAAAGTCAGACTTTTTTGTGTCCGCCCAGTCCAACTGATCATGTGGAAGACACTGGCAAGAAAAAAGATTGAAATTTCGGCAATTATTGATCTCAAAATGGCGATATCACGGAAAATGCAATTTCAACACGATTTAGGCGAAATAGGATATGCTTGAATTTTGCGCCAAAATGTGCAAACAAAGTCAGACTTTTTGTGTCCGCCCAGGGCGAACAGATCGTGTGGAAGACACTGGCAAGAAAAAAAATTGAAATTTCGGCATTATTGATCTCAAAATGGCGATATCACGGAAAATGCAATTTCAACACGATTTAGGCGAAATAGGATATGCTTGAATTTTGCGCCAAAATGTGCAAACAAAGTCAGACTTTTTTGTGTCCGCCCAGTCCAACTGATCATGTGGAAGACACTGGCAAGAAAAAAAAATATTGAAATTTCGGCAATTATTGATCTCAAAATGGCGATATCACGGAAAATGCAATTTCAACACGATTTAGGCGAAATAGGATATGCTTGAATTTTGCGCCAAAATGTGCAAACAAAGTCAGACTTTTTTGTGTCCGCCCAGTCCAACTGATCATGTGGAAAGACTGGCAAGAAGAAAAAAAGATTGAAATTTCGGCAATTATTGATCTCAAAATGGCGATATCACGGAAAATGCAATTTCAACACGATTTAGGCGAAATAGGATATGCTTGAATTTTGCGCCAAAATGTGCAAACAAAGTCAGACTTTTTGTGTCCGCCCAGTCCAACTGATCATGTGGAAGACACTGGCAAGAAAAAAAGATTGAAATTTCGGCAATTATTGATCTCAAAATGGCGATATCACGGAAAATGCAATTTCAACACGATTTAGGCGAAATAGGATATGCTTGAATTTTGCGCCAAAATGTGCAAACAAAGTCAGACTTTTTTGTGTCCGCCCAGTCCAACTGATCATGTGGAAGACACTGGCAAGAAAAAAAGATTGAAATTTCGGCAATTATTGATCTCAAAATGGCGATATCACGGAAAATGCAATTTCAACACGATTTAGGCGAAATAGGATATGCTTGAATTTTGCGCCAAAATGTGCAAACAAAGTCAGACTTTTTTGTGTCCGCCCAGTCCAACTGATCATGTGGAAGACACTGGCAAGAAAAAAGATTGAAATTTCGGCAATTATTGATCTCAAAATGGCGATATCACGGAAAATGCAATTTCAACACGATTTAGGCGAAATAGGATATGCTTGAATTTTGCGCCAAAATGTGCAAACAAAGTCAGACTTTTTGTGTCCGCCCAGTCCAACTGATCATGTGGAAGACACTGGCAAGAAAAAAAGATTGAAATTTCGGCAATTATTGATCTCAAAATGGCGATATCACGGAAAATGCAATTTCAACACGATTTTTAGGCGAAATAGGATATGCTTGAATTTTGCGCCAAAATGTGCAAACAAAGTCAGACTTTTTTGTGTCCGCCCAGTCCAACTGATCATGTGGAAGACACTGGCAAGAAAAAAAAAGATTGAAATTTCGGCAATTATTGATCTCAAAATGGCGATATCACGGAAAATGCAATTTCAACACGATTTAGGCGAAATAGGATATGCTTGAATTTTGCGCCAAAATGTGCAAACAAAGTCAGACTTTTTGTGTCCGCCCAGTCCAACTGATCATGTGGAAGACACTGGCAAGAAAAAAAATTGAAATTTCGGCAATTATTGATCTCAAAATGGCGATATCACGGAAAATGCAATTTCAACACGATTTAGGCGAAATAGGATATGTTGAATTTTGCGCCAAAATGTGCAAACAAAGTCAGACTTTTTTGTGTCCGCCCAGTCCAACTGATCATGTGGAAGACACTGGCAAGAAAAAAAATTGAAATTTCGGCAATTATTGATCTCAAAATGGCGATATCACGGAAAATGCAATTTCAACACGATTTAGGCGAAATAGGATATGCTTGAATTTTGCGCCAAAATGTGCAAACAAAGTCAGACTTTTTGTGTCCGCCCAGTCCAACTGATCATGTGGAAGACACTGGCAAGAAAAAAAGATTGAAATTTCGGCAATTATTGATCTCAAAATGGCGATATCACGGAAAATGCAATTTCAACACGATTTAGGCGAAATAGGATATGCTTGAATTTTGCGCCAAAATGTGCAAACAAAGTCAGACTTTTTGTGTCCGCCCAGTCCAACTGATCATGTGGAAGACACTGGCAAGAAAAAAAGATTGAAATTTCGGCAATTATTGATCTCAAAATGGCGATATCACGGAAAATGCAATTTCAACACGATTTAGGCGAAATAGGATATGCTTGAATTTTGCGCCAAAATGTGCAAACAAAGTCAGACTTTTTGTGTCCGCCCAGTCCAACTGATCATGTGGAAGACACTGGCAAGAAAAAAAAAATTGAAATTTCGGCAATTATTGATCTCAAAATGGCGATATCACGGAAAATGCAATTTCAACACGATTTAGGCGAAATAGGATATGCTTGAATTTTGCGCCAAAATGTGCAAACAAAGTCAGACTTTTTGTGTCCGCCCAGTCCAACTGATCATGTGGAAGACACTGGCAAGAAAAAAAAAAATTGAAATTTCGGCAATTATTGATCTCAAAATGGCGATATCACGGAAAATGCAATTTCAACACGATTTAGGCGAAATAGGATATGCTTGAATTTTGCGCCAAAATGTGCAAACAAAGTCAGACTTTTTTGTGTCCGCCCAGTCCAACTGATCATGTGGAAGACACTGGCAAGAAAAAAAGATTGAAATTTGAAATCGGCAATTATTGATCTCAAAATGGCGATATCACGGAAAATGCAATTTCAACACGATTTAGGCGAAATAGGATATGCTTGAATTTTGCGCCAAAATGTGCAAACAAAGTCAGACTTTTTTGTGTCCGCCCAGTCCAACTGATCATGTGGAAGACACTGGCAAGAAAAAAAAAGATTGAAATTTCGGCAATTATTGATCTCAAAATGGCGATATCACGGAAAATGCAATTTCAACACGATTTAGGCGAAATAGGATATGCTTGAATTTTGCGCCAAAATGTGCAAACAAAGTCAGACTTTTTGTGTCCGCCCAGTCCAACTGATCATGTGGAAGACACTGGCAAGAAAAAAGATTGAAATTTCGGCAATTATTGATCTCAAAATGGCGATATCACGGAAAATGCAATTTCAACACGATTTAGGCGAAATAGGATATGCTTGAATTTTGCGCCAAAATGTGCAAACAAAGTCAGACTTTTTTGTGTCCGCCCAGTCCAACTGAACTCATTGGAAGACACTGGCAAGAAAAAATATTGAAATTTCGGCAATTATTGATCTCAAAATGGCGATATCACGGAAAATGCAATTTCAACACGATTTAGGCGAAATAGGATATGCTTGAATTTTGCGCCAAAATGTGCAAACAAAGTCAGACTTTTTTGTGTCCGCCCAGTCCAACTGATCATGTGGAAGACACTGGCAAGAAAAAATATTGAAATTTCGGCAATTATTGATCTCAAAATGGCGATATCACGGAAAATGCAATTTCAACACGATTTAGGCGAAATAGGATATGCTTGAATTTTGCGCCAAAATGTGCAAACAAAGTCAGACTTTTTGTGTCCGCCCAGTCCAACTGATCATGTGGAAGACACTGGCAAGAAAAAAAGATTGAAATTTCGGCAATTATTGATCTCAAAATGGCGATATCACGGAAAATGCAATTTCAACACGATTTAGGCGAAATAGGATATGCTTGAATTTTGCGCCAAAATGCAAACAAAGTCAGACTTTTTGTGTCCGCCCAGTCCAACTGATCATGTGGAAGACACTGGCAAGAAAAAAAATTTCGAATTGAAATTTCGGCAATTATTGATCTCAAAATGGCGATATCACGGAAAATGCAATTTCAACACGATTTAGGCGAAATAGGATATGCTTGAATTTTGCGCCAAAATGTGCAAACAAAGTCAGACTTTTTGTGTCCGCCCAGTCCAACTGATCATGTGGAAGACACTGGCAAGAAAAAAAGATTGAAATTTCGGCAATTATTGATCTCAAAATGGCGATATCACGGAAAATGCAATTTCAACACGATTTAGGCGAAATAGGATATGCTTGAATTTTGCGCCAAAATGTGCAAACAAAGTCAGACTTTTTGTGTCCGCCCAGTCCAACTGATCATGTGGAAGACACTGGCAAGAAAAAATTGAAATTTCGGCAATTATTGATCTCAAAATGGCGATATCACGGAAAATGCAATTTCAACACGATTTAGGCGAAATAGGATATGCTTGAATTTTGCGCCAAAATGTGCAAACAAAGTCAGACTTTTTTGTGTCCGCCCAGTCCAACTGATCATGTGGAAGACACTGGCAAGAAAAAAAAAGATTGAAATTTCGGCAATTATTGATCTCAAAATGGCGATATCACGGAAAATGCAATTTCAACACGATTTAGGCGAAATAGGATATGCTTGAATTTTGCGCCAAAATGTGCAAACAAAGTCAGACTTTTTGTGTCCGCCCAGTCCAACTGATCATGTGGAAGACACTGGCAAGAAAAAAAAAAGATTGAAATTTCGGCAATTATTGATCTCAAAATGGCGATATCACGGAAAATGCAATTTCAACACGATTTAGGCGAAATAGGATATGCTTGAATTTTGCGCCAAAATGTGCAAACAAAGTCAGACTTTTTGTGTCCGCCCAGTCCAACTGATCATGTGGAAGACACTGGCAAGAAAAAAAATATTGAAATTTCGGCAATTATTGATCTCAAAATGGCGATATCACGGAAAATGCAATTTCAACGATTTAGGCGAAATAGGATATGCTTGAATTTTGCGCCAAAATGTGCAAACAAAGTCAGACTTTTTTGTGTCCGCCCAGTCCAACTGATCATGTGGAAGACACTGGCAAGAAAAAAGATTGAAATTTCGGCAATTATTGATCTCAAAATGGCGATATCACGGAAAATGCAATTTCAACACGATTTAGGCGAAATAGGATATGCTTGAATTTTGCGCCAAAATGTGCAAACAAAGTCAGACTTTTTGTGTCCGCCCAGTCCAACTGATCATGTGGAAGACACTGGCAAGAAAAAAAGATTGAAATTTCGGCAATTATTGATCTCAAAATGGCGATATCACGGAAAATGCAATTTCAACACGATTTAGGCGAAATAGGATATGCTTGAATTTTGCGCCAAAATGTGCAAACAAAGTCAGACTTTTTGTGTCCGCCCAGTCCAACTGATCATGTGGAAGACACTGGCAAGAAAAAAAGATTGAAATTTCGGCAATTATTGATCTCAAATGGCGATATCACGGAAAATGCAATTTCAACACGATTTAGGCGAAATAGATATGCTTGAATTTTGCGCCAAAATGTGCAAACAAAGTCAGACTTTTTGTGTCCGCCCAGTCCAACTGATCATGTGGAAGACACTGGCAAGAAAAAAAGATTGAAATTTCGGCAATTATTGATCTCAAATTGGCGATATCACGGAAAATGCAATTTCAACACGATTTAGGCGAAATAGGATATGCTTGAATTTTGCGCCAAAATGTGCAAACAAAGTCAGACTTTTTGTGTCCGCCCAGTCCAACTGATCATGTGGAAGACACTGGCAAGAAAAAAAAAATTGAAATTTCGGCAATTATTGATCTCAAAATGGCGATATCACGGAAAATGCAATTTCAACACGATTTAGGCGAAATAGGATATGCTTGAATTTTGCGCCAAAATGTGCAAACAAAGTCAGACTTTTTGTGTCCGCCCAGTCCAACTGATCATGTGGAAGACACTGGCAAGAAAAAGATTGAAATTTCGGCAATTATTGATCTCAAAATGGCGATATCACGGAAAATGCAATTTCAACACGATTTAGGCGAAATAGGATATGCTTGAATTTTGCGCCAAAATGTGCAAACAAAGTCAGACTTTTTTGTGTCCGCCCAGTCCAACTAATCATGTGGAAGACACTGGCAAGAAAAAAAAGATTGAAATTTCGGCAATTATTGATCTCAAAATGGCGATATCACGGAAAATGCAATTTCAACACGATTTAGGCGAAATAGGATATGCTTGAATTTTGCGCCAAAATGTGCAAACAAAGTCAGACTTTTTGTGTCCGCCCAGTCCAACTGATCATGTGGAAGAACTGGCAAAAAAAAAAAAGATTGAAATTTCGGCAATTATTGATCTCAAAAATGGCGATATCACGGAAAATGCAATTTCAACACGATTTAGGCGAAATAGGATATGCTTGAATTTTGCGCCAAAATGTGCAAACAAAGTCAGACTTTTTGTGTCCGCCCAGTCCAACTGATCATGTGGAAGACACTGGCAAGAAAAAAGATTGAAATTTCGGCAATTATTGATCTCAAAATGGCGATATCACGGAAAATGCAATTTCAACACGATTTAGGCGAAATAGGATATGCTTGAATTTTGCGCCAAAATGTGCAAACAAAGTCAGACTTTTTTGTGTCCGCCCAGTCCAACTGATCATGTGGAAGACACTGGCAAGAAAAAAGATTGAAATTTCGGCAATTATTGATCTCAAAATGGCGATATCACGGAAAATGCAATTTCAACACGATTTAGGCGAAATAGGATATGCTTGAATTTTGCGCCAAAATGTGCAAACAAAGTCAGACTTTTTGTGTCCGCCCAGTCCAACTGATCATGTGGAAGACACTGGCAAGAAAAAAAAAAGATTGAAATTTCGGCAATTATTGATCTCAAAATGGCGATATCACGGAAAATGCAATTTCAACACGATTTAGGCGAAATAGGATATGCTTGAATTTTGCGCCAAAATGTGCAAACAAAGTCAGACTTTTTTGTGTCCGCCCAGTCCAACTGATCATGTGGAAGACACTGGCAAGAAAAAAAAAGATTGAAATTTCGGCAATTATTGATCTCAAAATGGCGATATCACGGAAAATGCAATTTCAACACGATTTAGGCGAAATAGGATATGCTTGAATTTTGCGCCAAAATGTGCAAACAAAGTCAGACTTTTTTGTGTCCGCCCAGTCCAACTGATCATGTGGAAGACACTGGCAAGAAAAAACATTGAAATTTCGGCAATTATTGATCTCAAAATGGCGATATCACGGAAAATGCAATTTCAACACGATTTAGGCGAAATAGGATATGCTTGAATTTTGCGCCAAAATGTGCAAACAAAGTCAGACTTTTTTGTGTCCGCCCAGTCCAACTGATCATGTGGAAGACACTGGCAAGAAAAAAAATATTGAAATTTCGGCAATTATTGATCTCAAAATGGCGATATCACGGAAAATGCAATTTCAACACGATTTAGGCGAAATAGGATATGCTTGAATTTTGCGCCAAAATGTGCAAACAAAGTCAGACTTTTTTGTGTCCGCCCAGTCCAACTGATCATGTGGAAGACACTGGCAAGAAAAAGATTGAAATTTCGGCAATTATTGATCTCAAAATGGCGATATCACGGAAAATGCAATTTCAACACGATTTAGGCGAAATAGGATATGCTTGAATTTTGCGCCAAAATGTGCAAACAAAGTCAGACTTTTTTGTGTCCGCCCAGTCCAACTGATCATGTGGAAGACACTGGCAAGAAAAAAATATTGAAATTTCGGCAATTATTGATCTCAAAATGGCGATATCACGGAAAATGCAATTTCAACACGATTTAGGCGAAATAGGATATGCTTGAATTTTGCGCCAAAATGTGCAAACAAAGTCAGACTTTTTGTGTCCGCCCAGTCCAACTGATCATGTGGAAGACACTGGCAAGAAAAAAAAAATTGAAATTTCGGCAATTATTGATCTCAAAATGGTGATATCACGGAAAATGCAATTTCAACACGATTTAGAATTTGCTTGAATTTTGCGCCAAAATGTGCAAACAAAGTCAGACTTTTTGTGTCCGCCCAGTCCAACTGATCATGTGGAAGACACTGGCAAGAAAAAAAAAAATGATTGAAATTTCGGCAATTATTGATCTCAAAATGGCGATATCACGGAAAATGCAATTTCAACACGATTTAGGCGAAATAGGATATGCTTGAATTTTGCGCCAAAATGTGCAAACAAAGTCAGACTTTTTGTGTCCGCCCAGTCCAACTGATCATGTGGAAGACACTGGCAAGAAAAAAAAATTGAAATTTCGGCAATTATTGATCTCAAAATGGCGATATCACGGAAAATGCAATTTCAACACGATTTAGGCGAAATAGGATATGCTTGAATTTTGCGCCAAAATGTGCAAACAAAGTCAGACTTTTTGTGTCCGCCCAGTCCAACTGATCATGTGGAAGACACTGGCAAGAAAAAAGATTGAAATTTCGGCAATTATTGATCTCAAAATGGCGATATCACGGAAAATGCAATTTCAACACGATTTAGGCGAAATAGGATATGCTTGAATTTTGCGCCAAAATGTGCAAACAAAGTCAGACTTTTTGTGTCCGCCCAGTCCAACTGATCATGTGGAAGACACTGGCAAGAAAAAAAGATTGAAATTTCGGCAATTATTGATCTCAAAATGGCGATATCACGGAAAATGCAATTTCAACACGATTTAGGCGAAATAGGATATGCTTGAATTTTGCGCCAAAATGTGCAAACAAAGTCAGACTTTTTGTGTCCGCCCAGTCCAACTGATCATGTGGAAGACACTGGCAAGAAAAAAAGATTGAAATTTCGGCAATTATTGATCTCAAAATGGCGATATCACGGAAAATGCAATTTCAACACGATTTAGGCGAAATAGGATATGCTTGAATTTTGCGCCAAAATGTGCAAACAAAGTCAGACTTTTTGTGTCCGCCCAGTCCAACTATCATGTGGAAGACACTGGCAAGAAAAAAATTGAAATTTCGGCAATTATTGATCTCAAAATGGCGATATCACGGAAAATGCAATTTCAACACGATTTAGGCGAAATAGGATATGCTTGAATTTTGCGCCAAAATGTGCAAACAAAGTCAGACTTTTTGTGTCCGCCCAGTCCAACTGATCATGTGGAAGACACTGGCAAGAAAAAAATTGAAATTTCGGCAATTATTGATCTCAAAATGGCGATATCACGGAAAATGCAATTTCAACACGATTTAGGCGAAATAGGATATGCTTGAATTTTGCGCCAAAATGTGCAAACAAAGTCAGACTTTTTTGTGTCCGCCCAGTCCAACTGATCATGTGGAAGACACTGCCAAGAAAAAAATTGAAATTTCGGCAATTATTGATCTCAAAATGGCGATATCACGGAAAATGCAATTTCAACACGATTTAGGCGAAATAGGATATGCTTGAATTTTGCGCCAAAATGTGCAAAGTCAGACTTTTTGTGTCCGCCCAGTCCAACTGATCATGTGGAAGACACTGGCAAGAAAAAAAAGATTGAAATTTCGGCAATTATTGATCTCAAAATGGCGATATCACGGAAAATGCAATTTCAACACGATTTAGGCGAAATAGGATATGCTTGAATTTTGCGCCAAAATGTGCAAACAAAGTCAGACTTTTTGTGTCCGCCCAGTCCAACTGATCATGTGGAAGACACTGGCAAGAAAAAAAATATTGAAATTTCGGCAATTATTGATCTCAAAATGGCGATATCACGGAAAATGCAATTTCAACACGATTTAGGCGAAATAGGATATGCTTGAATTTTGCGCCAAAATGTGCAAACAAAGTCAGACTTTTTGTGTCCGCCCAGTCCAACTGATCATGTGGAAGACACTGGCAAGAAAAAAAAGATTGAAATTTCGGCAATTATTGATCTCAAAATGGCGATATCACGGAAAATGCAATTTCAACACGATTTAGGCGAAATAGGATATGCTTGAATTTTGCGCCAAAATGTGCAAACAAAGTCAGACTTTTTGTGTCCGCCCAGTCCAACTGATCATGTGGAAGACACTGGCAAGAAAAAAGATTGAAATTTCGGCAATTATTGATCTCAAAATGGCGATATCACGGAAAATGCAATTTCAACACGATTTAGGCGAAATAGGATATGCTTGAATTTTGCGCCAAAATGTGCAAACAAAGTCAGACTTTTTTGTGTCCGCCCAGTCCAACTGATCATGTGGAAGACACTGGCAAGAAAAAAAAATTGAAATTTCGGCAATTATTGATCTCAAAATGGCGATATCACGGAAAATGCAATTTCAACACGATTTAGGCGAAATAGGATATGCTTGAATTTTGCGCCAAAATGTGCAAACAAAGTCAGACTTTTTGTGTCCGCCCAGTCCAACTGATCATGTGGAAGACACTGGCAAGAAAAAAAGATTGAAATTTCGGCAATTATTGATCTCAAAATGGCGATATCACGGAAAATGCAATTTCAACACGATTTAGGCGAAATAGGATATGCTTGAATTTTGCGCCAAAATGTGCAAACAAAGTCAGACTTTTTTGTCCGCCCAGTCCAACTGATCATGTGGAAGATACTGGCAAGAAAAAAAGATTGAAATTTCGGCAATTATTGATCTCAAAATGGCGATATCACGGAAAATGCAATTTCAACACGATTTAGGCGAAATAGGATATGCTTGAATTTTGCGCCAAAATGTGCAAACAAAGTCAGACTTTTTGTGTCCGCCCAGTCCAACTGATCATGTGGAAGACACTGGCAAGAAAAAATTGAAATTTCGGCAATTATTGATCTCAAAATGGCGATATCACGGAAAATGCAATTTCAACACGATTTAGGCGAAATAGGATATGCTTGAATTTTGCGCCAAAATGTGCAAACAAAGTCAGACTTTTTTGTGTCCGCCCAGTCCAACTGATCATGTGGAAGACACTGGCAAGAAAAAAGATTGAAATTTCGGCAATTATTGATCTCAAAATGGCGATATCACGGAAAATGCAATTTCAACACGATTTAGGCGAAATAGGATATGCTTGAATTTTGCGCCAAAATGTGCAAACAAAGTCAGACTTTTTTGTGTCCGCCCAGTCCAACTGATCATGTGGAAGACACTGGGAAGAAAAATGATTTGAAATTTCGGCAATTATTGATCTCAAAATGGCGATATCACGGAAAATGCAATTTCAACACGATTTAGGCGAAATAGGATATGCTTGAATTTTGCGCCAAAATGTGCAAACAAAGTCAGACTTTTTGTGTCCGCCCAGTCCAACTGATCATGTGGAAGACACTGGCAAGAAAAAAGATTGAAATTTCGGCAATTATTGATCTCAAAATGGCGATATCACGGAAAATGCAATTTCAACACGATTTAGGCGAAATAGGATATGCTTGAATTTTGCGCCAAAATGTGCAAACAAAGTCAGACTTTTTTGTGTCCGCCCAGTCCAACTGATCATGTGTGGAGACACTGGCAAGAAAAAAAAAAGATTGAAATTTCGGCAATTATTGATCTCAAAATGGCGATATCACGGAAAATGCAATTTCAACACGATTTAGGCGAAATAGGATATGCTTGAATTTTGCGCCAAAATGTGCAAACAAAGTCAGACTTTTTGTGTCCGCCCAGTCCAACTGATCATGTGGAAGACACTGGCAAGAAAAAATTGAAATTTCGGCAATTATTGATCTCAAAATGGCGATATCACGGAAAATGCAATTTCAACACGATTTAGGCGAAATAGGATATGCTTGAATTTTGCGCCAAAATGTGCAAACAAAGTCAGACTTTTTGTGTCCGCCCAGTCCAACTGATCATGTGGAAGACACTGGCAAGAAAAAAATATTGAAATTTCGGCAATTATTGATCTCAAAATGGCGATATCACGGAAAATGCAATTTCAACACGATTTAGGCGAAATAGGATATGCTTGAATTTTGCGCCAAAATGTGCAAACAAAGTCAGACTTTTTGTGTCCGCCGCCCAGTCCAACTGATCATGTGGAAGACACTGGCAAGAAAAAAGATTGAAATTTCGGCAATTATTGATCTCAAAATGGCGATATCACGGAAAATGCAATTTCAACACGATTTAGGCGAAATAGGATATGCTTGAATTTTGCGCCAAAATGTGCAAACAAAGTCAGACTTTTTGTGTCCGCCCAGTCCAACTGATCATGTGGAAGACACTGGCAAGAAAAAAGATTGAAATTTCGGCAATTATTGATCTCAAAATGGCGATATCACGGAAAATGCAATTTCAACACGATTTAGGCGAAATAGGATATGCTTGAATTTTGCGCCAAAATGTGCAAACAAAGTCAGACTTTTTGTGTCCGCCCAGTCCAACTGATCATGTGGAAGACACTGGCAAGAAAAAAGATTGAAATTTCGGCAATTATTGATCTCAAAATGGCGATATCACGGAAAATGCAATTTCAACACGATTTAGGCGAAATAGGATATGCTTGAATTTTGCGCCAAAATGTGCAAACAAAGTCAGACTTTTTTGTGTCCGCCCAGTCCAACTGATCATGTGGAAGACACTGGCAAGAAAAAAGATTGAAATTTCGGCAATTATTGATCTCAAAATGGCGATATCACGGAAAATGCAATTTCAACACGATTTAGGCGAAATAGGATATGCTTGAATTTTGCGCCAAAATGTGCAAACAAAGTCAGACTTTTTGTGTCCGCCCAGTCCAACTGATCATGTGGAAGACACTGGCAAGAAAAAAAAAAGATTGAAATTTCGGCAATTATTGATCTCAAAATGGCGATATCACGGAAAATGCAATTTCAACACGATTTAGGCGAAATAGGATATGCTTGAATTTTGCGCCAAAATGTGCAAACAAAGTCAGACTTTTTGTGTCCGCCCAGTCCAACTGATCATGTGGAAGACACTGGCAAGAAAAAAAGATTGAAATTTCGGCAATTATTGATCTCAAAATGGCGATATCACGGAAAATGCAATTTCACCACGATTTAGGCGAAATAGGATATGCTTGAATTTTGCGCCAAAATGTGCAAACAAAGTCAGACTTTTTTGTGTCCGCCCAGTCCAACTGATCATGTGGAAGACACTGGCAAGAAAAAAAATTGAAATTTCGGCAATTATTGATCTCAAAATGGCGATATCACGGAAAATGCAATTTCAACACGATTTAGGCGAAATAGGATATGCTTGAATTTTGCGCCAAAATGTGCAAACAAAGTCAGACTTTTTGTGTCCGCCCAGTCCAACTGATCATGTGGAAGACACTGGCAAGAAAAAAGATTGAAATTTCGGCAATTATTGATCTCAAAATGGCGATATCACGGAAAATGCAATTTCAACACGATTTAGGCGAAATAGGATATGCTTGAATTTTGCGCCAAAATGTGCAAACAAAGTCAGACTTTTTTGTGTCCGCCCAGTCCAACTGATCATGTGGAAGACACTGGCAAGAAAAAAGATTGAAATTTCGGCAATTATTGATCTCAAAATGGCGATATCACGGAAAATGCAATTTCAACACGATTTAGGCGAAATAGGATATGCTTGAATTTTGCGCCAAAATGTGCAAACAAAGTCAGACTTTTTTGTGTCCGCCCAGTCCAACTGATCATGTGGAAGACACTGGCAAGAAAAAATATTGAAATTTCGGCAATTATTGATCTCAAAATGGCGATATCACGGAAAATGCAATTTCAACACGATTTAGGCGAAATAGGATATGCTTGAATTTTGCGCCAAAATGTGCAAACAAAGTCAGACTTTTTGTGTCCGCCCAGTCCAACTGATCATGTGGAAGACACTGGCAAGAAAAAAAGATTGAAATTTCGGCAATTATTGATCTCAAAATGGCGATATCACGGAAAATGCAATTTCAACACGATTTAGGCGAAATAGGATATGCTTGAATTTTGCGCCAAAATGTGCAAACAAAGTCAGACTTTTTGTGTCCGCCCAGTCCAACTGATCATGTGGAAGACACTGGCAAGAAAAAAAAGATTGAAATTTCGGCAATTATTGATCTCAAAATGGCGATATCACGGAAAATGCAATTTCAACACGATTTAGGCGAAATAGGATATGCTTGAATTTTGCGCCAAAATGTGCAAACAAAGTCAGACTTTTTGTGTCCGCCCAGTCCAACTGATCATGTGGAAGACACTGGCAAGAAAAAAATTGAAATTTCGGCAATTATTGATCTCAAAATGGCGATATCACGGAAAATGCAATTTCAACACGATTTAGGCGAAATAGGATATGCTTGAATTTTGCGCCAAAATGTGCAAACAAAGTCAGACTTTTTTGTGTCCGCCCAGTCCAACTGATCATGTGGAAGACACTGGCAAGAAAAAAAAGATTGAAATTTCGGCAATTATTGATCTCAAAATGGCGATATCACGGAAAATGCAATTTCAACACGATTTAGGCGAAATAGGATATGCTTGAATTTTGCGCCAAAATGTGCAAACAAAGTCAGACTTTGTGTCCGCCCAGTCCAACTGATCATGTGGAAGACACTGGCAAGAAAAAAGATTGAAATTTCGGCAATTATTGATCTCAAAATGGCGATATCACGGAAAATGCAATTTCAACACGATTTAGGCGAAATAGGATATGCTTGAATTTTGCGCCAAAATGTGCAAACAAAGTCAGACTTTTTTGTGTCCGCCCAGTCCAACTGATCATGTGGAAGACACTGGCAAGAAAAAAGATTGAAATTTCGGCAATTATTGATCTCAAAATGGCGATATCACGGAAAATGCAATTTCAACACGATTTAGGCGAAATAGGATATGCTTGAATTTTGCGCCAAAATGTGCAAACAAAGTCAGACTTTTTGTGTCCGCCCAGTCCAACTGATCATGTGGAAGACACTGGCAAGAAAAAAAGATTGAAATTTCGGCAATTATTGATCTCAAAATGGCGATATCACGGAAAATGCAATTTCAACACGATTTAGGCGAAATAGGATATGCTTGAATTTTGCGCCAAAATGTGCAAACAAAGTCAGACTTTTTGTGTCCGCCCAGTCCAACTGATCATGTGGAAGACACTGGCAAGAAAAAAAGATTGAAATTTCGGCAATTATTGATCTCAAAATGGCGATATCACGGAAAATGCAATTTCAACACGATTTAGGCGAAATAGGATATGCTTGAATTTTGCGCCAAAATGTGCAAACAAAGTCAGACTTTTTGTGTCCGCCCAGTCCAACTGATCATGTGGAAGACACTGGCAAGAAAAAAAGATTGAAATTTCGGCAATTATTGATCTCAAAATGGCGATATCACGGAAAATGCAATTTCAACACGATTTAGGCGAAATAGGATATGCTTGAATTTTGCGCCAAAATGTGCAAACAAAGTCAGACTTTTTGTGTCCGCCCAGTCCAACTGATCATGTGGAAGACACTGGCAAGAAAAAAAAAGATTGAAATTTCGGCAATTATTGATCTCAAAATGGCGATATCACGGAAAATGCAATCTCAACACGATTTAGGCGAAATAGGATATGCTTGAATTTTGCGCCAAAATGTGCAAACAAAGTCAGACTTTTTTGTGTCCGCCCAGTCCAACAGCTGATCATGTGGAAGACACTGGCAAGTAAAAAAAGATTGAAATTTCGGCAATTATTGATCTCAAAATGGCGATATCACGGAAAATGCAATTTCAACACGATTTAGGCGAAATAGGATATGCTTGAATTTTGCGCCAAAATGTGCAAACAAAGTCAGACTTTTTGTGTCCGCCCAGTCCAACTGATCATGTGGAAGACACTGGCAAGAAAAAAAAGATTGAAATTTCGGCAATTATTGATCTCAAAATGGCGATATCACGGAAAATGCAATTTCAACACGATTTAGGCGAAATAGGATATGCTTGAATTTTGCGCCAAAATGTGCAAACAAAGTCAGACTTTTTGTGTCCGCCCAGTCCAACTGATCATGTGGAAGACACTGGCAAGAAAAAAAAAATATTGAAATTTCGGCAATTATTGCCGATCTCAAAATGGCGATATCACGGAAAATGCAATTTCAACACGATTTAGGCGAAATAGGATATGCTTGAATTTTGCGCCAAAATGTGCAAACAAAGTCAGACTTTTTTGTGTCCGCCCAGTCCAACTGATCATGTGGAAGACACTGGCAAGAAAAAAGATTGAAATTTCGGCAATTATTGATCTCAAAATGGCGATATCACGGAAAATGCAATTTCAACACGATTTAGGCGAAATAGGATATGCTTGAATTTTGCGCCAAAATGTGCAAACAAAGTCAGACTTTTTTGTGTCCGCCCAGTCCAACTGATCATGTGGAAGACACTGGCAAGAAAAAAAGATTGAAATTTCGGCAATTATTGATCTCAAAATGGCGATATCACGGAAAATGCAATTTCAACACGATTTAGGCGAAATAGGATATGCTTGAATTTTGCGCCAAAATGTGCAAACAAAGTCAGACTTTTTTGTGTCCGCCCAGTCCAACTGATCATGTGGAAGACACTGGCAAGAAAAAAGATTGAAATTTCGGCAATTATTGATCTCAAAATGGCGATATCACGGAAAATGCAATTTCAACACGATTTAGGCGAAATAGATATGCTTGAATTTTGCGCCAAAATGTGCAAACAAAGTCAGACTTTTTTGTGTCCGCCCAGTCCAACTGATCATGTGGAAGACACTGGCAAGAAAAAAAAGATTGAAATTTCGGCAATTATTGATCTCAAAATGGCGATATCACGGAAAATGCAATTTCAACACGATTTAGGCGAAATAGGATATGCTTGAATTTTGCGCCAAAATGTGCAAACAAAGTCAGACTTTTTGTGTCCGCCCAGTCCAACTGATCATGTGGAAGACACTGGCAAGAAAAAGATTGAAATTTCGGCAATTATTGATCTCAAAATGGCGATATCACGGAAAATGCAATTTCAACACGATTTAGGCGAAATAGGATATGCTTGAATTTTGCGCCAAAATGCAAACAAAGTCAGACTTTTGTCGGTACGCCCAGTCGAACGGAACATGTGGAAGACAGTGGCAAGAAAAAAATATTGAAATTTCGGCAATTATTGATCTCAAAATGGCGATATCACGGAAAATGCAATTTCAACACGATTTAGGCGAAATAGGATATGCTTGAATTTTGCGCCAAAATGTGCAAACAAAGTCAGACTTTTTGTGTCCGCCCAGTCCAACTGATCATGTGGAAGACACTGGCAAGAAAAAATATTGAAATTTCGGCAATTATTGATCTCAAAATGGCGATATCACGGAAAATGCAATTTCAACACGATTTAGGCGAAATAGGATATGCTTGAATTTTGCGCCAAAATGTGCAAACAAAGTCAGACTTTTTGTGTCCGCCCAGTCCAACTGATCATGTGGAAGACACTGGCAAGAAAAAATTTGAAATTTCGGCAATTATTGATCTCAAAATGGCGATATCACGGAAAATGCAATTTCAACACGATTTAGGCGAAATAGGATATGCTTGAATTTTGCGCCAAAATGCCAAGTGCAAACAAAGTCAGACTTTTTGTGTCCGCCCAGTCCAACTGATCATGTGGAAGACACTGGCAAGAAAAAATATTGAAATTTCGGCAATTATTGATCTCAAAATGGCGATATCACGGAAAATGCAATTTCAACACGATTTAGGCGAAATAGGATATGCTTGAATTTTGCGCCAAAATGTGCAAACAAAGTCAGACTTTTTTGTGTCCGCCCAGTCCAACTGATCATGTGGAAGACACTGGCAAGAAAAAAAAAGATTGAAATTTCGGCAATTATTGATCTCAAATGGCGATATCACGGAAAATGCAATTTCAACACGATTTAGGCGAAATAGGATATGCTTGAATTTTGCGCCAAAATGTGCAAACAAAGTCAGACTTTTTGTGTCCGCCCAGTCCAACTGATCATGTGGAAGACACTGGCAAGAAAAAAGATTGAAATTTCGGCAATTATTGATCTCAAAATGGCGATATCACGGAAAATGCAATTTCAACACGATTTAGGCGAAATAGGATATGCTTGAATTTTGCGCCAAAATGTGCAAACAAAGTCAGACTTTTTGTGTCCGCCCAGTCCAACTGATCATGTGGAAGACACTGGCAAGAAAAAAGATTGAAATTTCGGCAATTATTGATCTCAAAATGGCGATATCACGGAAAATGCAATTTCAACACGATTTAGGCGAAATAGGATATGCTTGAATTTTGCGCCAAAATGTGCAAACAAAGTCAGACTTTTTGTGTCCGCCCAGTCCAACTGATCATGTGGAAGACACTGGCAAGAAAAAAAAGATTGAAATTTCGGCAATTATTGATCTCAAAATGGCGATATCACGGAAAATGCAATTTCAACACGATTTAGGCGAAATAGGATATGCTTGAATTTTGCGCCAAAATGTGCAAACAAAGTCAGACTTTTTGTGTCCGCCCAGTCCAACTGATCATGTGGAAGACACTGGCAAGAAAAAAATTGAAATTTCGGCAATTATTGATCTCAAAATGGCGATATCACGGAAAATGCAATTTCAACACGATTTAGGCGAAATAGGATATGCTTGAATTTTGCGCCAAAATGTGCAAACAAAGTCAGACTTTTTTGTGTCCGCCCAGTCCAACTGATCATGTGGAAGACACTGGCAAGAAAAAATTTGAAATTTCGGCAATTATTGATCTCAAAATGGCGATATCACGGAAAATGCAATTTCAACACGATTTAGGCGAAATAGGATATGCTTGAATTTTGCGCCAAAATGTGCAAACAAAGTCAGACTTTTTTGTGTCCGCCCAGTCCAACTGATCATGTGGAAGACACTGGCAAGTAAAAAGATTGAAATTTCGGCAATTATTGATCTCAAAATGGCGATATCACGGAAAATGCAATTTCAACACGATTTAGGCGAAATAGGATATGCTTGAATTTTGCGCCAAAATGTGCAAACAAAGTCAGACTTTTTTGTGTCCGCCCAGTCCAACTGATCATGTGGAAGACACTGGCAAGAAAAAAAAGATTGAAATTTCGGCAATTATTGATCTCAAAATGGCGATATCACGGAAAATGCAATTTCAACACGATTTAGGCGAAATAGGATATGCTTGAATTTTGCGCCAAAATGTGCAAACAAAGTCAGACTTT
This sequence comes from Amphiura filiformis, assembly GCF_039555335.1. Classification (NCBI taxonomy): domain Eukaryota; kingdom Metazoa; phylum Echinodermata; class Ophiuroidea; order Amphilepidida; family Amphiuridae; genus Amphiura; species Amphiura filiformis. The sequence continues at coordinate 151,102 of NW_027305619.1, forward strand.
TTTGTGTCCGCCCAGTCCAACTGATCATGTGGAAGACACTGGCAAGAAAAAAGATTGAAATTTCGGCAATTATTGATCTCAAAATGGCGATATCACGGAAAATGCAATTTCAACACGATTTAGGCGAAATAGGATATGCTTGAATTTTGCGCCAAAATGTGCAAACAAAGTCAGACTTTTTTGTGTCCGCCCAGTCCAACTGATCATGTGGAAGACACTGGCAAGAAAAAGATTGAAATTTCGGCAATTATTGATCTCAAAATGGCGATATCACGGAAAATGCAATTTCAACACGATTTAGGCGAAATAGGATATGCTTGAATTTTGCGCCAAAATGTGCAAACAAAGTCAGACTTTTTGTGTCCGCCCAGTCCAACTGATCATGTGGAAGACACTGGCAAGAAAAAAAGATTGAAATTTCGGCAATTATTGATCTCAAAATGGCGATATCACGGAAAATGCAATTTCAACACGATTTAGGCGAAATAGGATATGCTTGAATTTTGCGCCAAAATGTGCAAACAAAGTCAGACTTTTGTGTCCGCCCAGTCCAACTGATCATGTGGAAGACACTGGCAAGAAAAAAAGATTGAAATTTCGGCAATTATTGATCTCAAAATGGCGATATCACGGAAAATGCAATTTCAACACGATTTAGGCGAAATAGGATATGCTTGAATTTTGCGCCAAAATGTGCAAACAAAGTCAGACTTTTTGTGTCCGCCCAGTCCAACTGATCATGTGGAAGACACTGGCAAGAAAAAAATATTGAAATTTCGGCAATTATTGATCTCAAAATGGCGATATCACGGAAAATGCAATTTCAACACGATTTAGGCGAAATAGGATATGCTTGAATTTTGCGCCAAAATGTGCAAACAAAGTCAGACTTTTGTGTCCGCCCAGTCCAACTGATCATGTGGAAGACACTGGCAAGAAAAAAGATTGAAATTTCGGCAATTATTGATCTCAAAATGGCGATATCACGGAAAATGCAATTTCAACACGATTTAGGCGAAATAGGATATGCTTGAATTTTGCGCCAAAATGTGCAAACAAAGTCAGACTTTTTGTGTCCGCCCAGTCCAACTGATCATGTGGAAGACACTGGCAAGAAAAAAAAGATTGAAATTTCGGCAATTATTGATCTCAAAATGGCGATATCACGGAAAATGCAATTTCAACACGATTTAGGCGAAATAGGATATGCTTGAATTTTGCGCCAAAATGTGCAAACAAAGTCAGACTTTTTTGTGTCCGCCCAGTCCAACTGATCATGTGGAAGACACTGGCAAGAAAAAATATTGAAATTTCGGCAATTATTGATCTCAAAATGGCGATATCACGGAAAATGCAATTTCAACACGATTTAGGCGAAATAGGATATGCTTGAATTTTGCGCCAAAATGTGCAAACAAAGTCAGACTTTTTGTGTCCGCCCAGTCCAACTGATCATGTGGAAGACACTGGCAAGAAAAAAGATTGAAATTTCGGCAATTATTGATCTCAAAATGGCGATATCACGGAAAATGCAATTTCAACACGATTTAGGCGAAATAGGATATGCTTGAATTTTGCGCCAAAATGTGCAAACAAAGTCAGACTTTTTGTGTCCGCCCAGTCCAACTGATCATGTGGAAGACACTGGCAAGAAAAAAATATTGAAATTTCGGCAATTATTGATCTCAAAATGGCGATATCACGGAAAATGCAATTTCAACACGATTTAGGCGAAATAGGATATGCTTGAATTTTGCGCCAAAATGTGCAAACAAAGTCAGACTTTTTGTGTCCGCCCAGCCTTAACAACATGTGGAAGACACTGGCAAGAAAAAAGATTGAAATTTCGGCAATTATTGATCTCAAAATGGCGATATCACGGAAAATGCAATTTCAACACGATTTAGGCGAAATAGATATGCTTGAATTTTGCGCCAAAATGTGCAAACAAAGTCAGACTTTTTGTGTCCGCCCAGTCCAACTGATCATGTGGAAGACACTGGCAAGAAAAAAGATTGAAATTTCGGCAATTATTGATCTCAAAATGGCGATATCACGGAAAATGCAATTTCAACACGATTTAGGCGAAATAGGATATGCTTGAATTTTGCGCCAAAATGTGCAAACAAAGTCAGACTTTTTGTGTCCGCCCAGTCCAACTGATCATGTGGAAGACACTGGCAAGAAAAAAAAGATTGAAATTTCGGCAATTATTGATCTCAAAATGGCGATATCACGGAAAATGCAATTTCAACACGATTTAGGCGAAATAGGATATGCTTGAATTTTGCGCCAAAATGTGCAAACAAAGTCAGACTTTTTGTGTCCGCCCAGTCCAACTGATCATGTGGAAGACACTGGCAAGAAAAAAAGATTGAAATTTCGGCAATTATTGATCTCAAAATGGCGATATCACGGAAAATGCAATTTCAACACGATTTAGGCGAAATAGGATATGCTTGAATTTTGCGCCAAAATGTGCAAACAAAGTCAGACTTTTTGTGTCCGCCCAGTCCAACTGATCATGTGGAAGACACTGGCAAGAAAAAAAGATTGAAATTTCGGCAATTATTGATCTCAAAATGGCGATATCACGGAAAATGCAATTTCAACACGATTTAGGCGAAATAGGATATGCTTGAATTTTGCGCCAAAATGTGCAAACAAAGTCAGACTTTTTGTGTCCGCCCAGTCCAACTGATCATGTGGAAGACACTGGCAAGAAAAAAGATTGAAATTTCGGCAATTATTGATCTCAAAATGGCGATATCACGGAAAATGCAATTTCAACACGATTTAGGCGAAATAGGATATGCTTGAATTTTGCGCCAAAATGTGCAAACAAAGTCAGACTTTTTGTGTCCGCCCAGTCCAACTGATCATGGGAAGACACTGGCAAGAAAAAAGATTGAAATTTCGGCAATTATTGATCTCAAAATGGCGATATCACGGAAAATGCAATTTCAACACGATTTAGGCGAAATAGGATATGCTTGAATTTTGCGCCAAAATGTGCAAACAAAGTCAGACTTTTTTGTGTCCGCCCAGTCCAACTGATCATGTGGAAGACACTGGCAAGAAAAAATATTGAAATTTCGGCAATTATTGATCTCAAAATGGCGATATCACGGAAAATGCAATTTCAACACGATTTAGGCGAAATAGGATATGCTTGAATTTTGCGCCAAAATGTGCAAACAAAGTCAGACTTTTTGTGTCCGCCCAGTCCAACTGATCATGTGGAAGACACTGGCAAGAAAAAAAAGATTGAAATTTCGGCAATTATTGATCTCAAAATGGCGATATCACGGAAAATGCAATTTCAACACGATTTAGGCGAAATAGGATATGCTTGAATTTTGCGCCAAAATGTGCAAACAAAGTCAGACTTTTTGTGTCCGCCCAGTCCAACTGATCATGTGGAAGACACTGGCAAGAAAAAAGATTGAAATTTCGGCAATTATTGATCTCAAAATGGCGATATCACGGAAAATGCAATTTCAACACGATTTAGGCGAAATAGGATATGCTTGAATTTTGCGCCAAAATGTGCAAACAAAGTCAGACTTTTTGTGTCCGCCCAGTCCAACTGATCATGTGGAAGACACTGGCAAGAAAAAAAAATATTGAAATTTCGGCAATTATTGATCTCAAAATGGCGATATCACGGAAAATGCAATTTCAACACGATTTAGGCGAAATAGGATATGCTTGAATTTTGCGCCAAAATGTGCAAACAAAGTCAGACTTTTTGTGTCCGCCCAGTCCAACTGATCATGTGGAAGACACTGGCAAGAAAAAGATTGAAATTTCGGCAATTATTGATCTCAAAATGGCGATATCACGGAAAATGCAATTTCAACACGATTTAGGCGAAATAGGATATGCTTGAATTTTGCGCCAAAATGTGCAAACAAAGTCAGACTTTTTGTGTCCGCCCAGTCCAACTGATCATGTGGAAGACACTGGCAAGAAAAAGATTGAAATTTCGGCAATTATTGATCTCAAAATGGCGATATCACGGAAAATGCAATTTCAACACGATTTAGGCGAAATAGGATATGCTTGAATTTTGCGCCAAAATGTGCAAACAAAGTCAGACTTTTTGTGTCCGCCCAGTCCAACTGATCATGTGGAAGACACTGGCAAGAAAAAAAATTGAAATTTCGGCAATTATTGATCTCAAAATGGCGATATCACGGAAAATGCAATTTCAACACGATTTAGGCGAAATAGGATATGCTTGAATTTTGCGCCAAAATGTGCAAACAAAGTCAGACTTTTTGTGTCCGCCCAGTCCAACTGATCATGTGGAAGACACTGGCAAGAAAAAAAATATTGAAATTTCGGCAATTATTGATCTCAAAATGGCGATATCACGGAAAATGCAATTTCAACACGATTTAGGCGAAATAGGATATGCTTGAATTTTGCGCCAAAATGTGCAAACAAAGTCAGACTTTTTGTGTCCGCCCAGTCCAACTGATCATGTGGAAGACACTGGCAAGAAAAAAGATTGAAATTTCGGCAATTATTGATCTCAAAATGGCGATATCACGGAAAATGCAATTTCAACACGATTTAGGCGAAATAGGATATGCTTGAATTTTGCGCCAAAATGTGCAAACAAAGTCAGACTTTTTGTGTCCGCCCAGTCCAACTGATCATGTGGAAGACACTGGCAAGAAAAAAGATTGAAATTTCGGCAATTATTGATCTCAAAATGGCGATATCACGGAAAATGCAATTTCAACACGATTTAGGCGAAATAGGATATGCTTGAATTTTGCGCCAAAATGTGCAAACAAAGTCAGACTTTTTGTGTCCGCCCAGTCCAACTGATCATGTGGAAGACACTGGCAAGAAAAAAAAGATTGAAATTTCGGCAATTATTGATCTCAAAATGGCGATATCACGGAAAATGCAATTTCAACACGATTTAGGCGAAATAGGATATGCTTGAATTTTGCGCCAAAATGTGCAAACAAAGTCAGACTTTTTGTGTCCGCCCAGTCCAACTGATCATGTGGAAGACACTGGCAAGAAAAAAGATTGAAATTTCGGCAATTATTGATCTCAAAATGGCGATATCACGGAAAATGCAATTTCAACACGATTTAGGCGAAATAGGATATGCTTGAATTTTGCGCCAAAATGTGCAAACAAAGTCAGACTTTTTGTGTCCGCCCAGTCCAACTGATCATGTGGAAGACACTGGCAAGAAAAAAGATTGAAATTTCGGCAATTATTGATCTCAAAATGGCGATATCACGGAAAATGCAATTTCAACACGATTTAGGCGAAATAGGATATGCTTGAATTTTGCGCCAAATGTGCAAACAAAGTCAGACTTTTTGTGTCCGCCCAGTCCAACTGATCATGTGGAAGACACTGGCAAGAAAAAAAGATTGAAATTTCGGCAATTATTGATCTCAAAATGGCGATATCACGGAAAATGCAATTTCAACACGATTTAGGCGAAATAGGATATGCTTGAATTTTGCGCCAAAATGTGCAAACAAAGTCAGACTTTTTGTGTCCGCCCAGTCCAACTGATCATGTGGAAGACACTGGCAAGAAAAAATATTGAAATTTCGGCAATTATTGATCTCAAAATGGCGATATCACGGAAAATGCAATTTCAACACGATTTAGGCGAAATAGGATATGCTTGAATTTTGCGCCAAAATGTGCAAACAAAGTCAGACTTTTTGTGTCCGCCCAGTCCAACTGATCATGTGGAAGACACTGGCAAGAAAAAATTGAAATTTCGGCAATTATTGATCTCAAAATGGCGATATCACGGAAAATGCAATTTCAACACGATTTAGGCGAAATAGGATATGCTTGAATTTTGCGCCAAAATGTGCAAACAAAGTCAGACTTTTTGTGTCCGCCCAGTCCAACTGATCATGTGGAAGACACTGGCAAGAAAAAAGATTGAAATTTCGGCAATTATTGATCTCAAAATGGCGATATCACGGAAAATGCAATTTCAACACGATTTAGGCGAAATAGGATATGCTTGAATTTTGCGCCAAAATGTGCAAACAAAGTCAGACTTTTTGTGTCCGCCCAGTCCAACTGATCATGTGGAAGACACTGGCAAGAAAAAAGATTGAAATTTCGGCAATTATTGATCTCAAAATGGCGATATCACGGAAAATGCAATTTCAACACGATTTAGGCGAAATAGGATATGCTTGAATTTTGCGCCAAAATGTGCAAACAAAGTCAGACTTTTTGTGTCCGCCCAGTCCAACTGATCATGTGGAAGACACTGGCAAGAAAAAAGATTGAAATTTCGGCAATTATTGATCTCAAAATGGCGATATCACGGAAAATGCAATTTCAACACGATTTAGGCGAAATAGGATATGCTTGAATTTTGCGCCAAATGTGCAAACAAAGTCAGACTTTTTTGTGTCCGCCCAGTCCAACTGATCATGTGGAAGACACTGGCAAGAAAAAAAGATTGAAATTTCGGCAATTATTGATCTCAAAATGGCGATATCACGGAAAATGCAATTTCAACACGATTTAGGCGAAATAGATATGCTTGAATTTTGCGCCAAAATGTGCAAACAAAGTCAGACTTTTTGTGTCCGCCCAGTCCAACTGATCATGTGGAAGACACTGGCAAGAAAAAGATTGAAATTTCGGCAATTATTGATCTCAAAATGGCGATATCACGGAAAATGCAATTTCAACACGATTTAGGCGAAATAGGATATGCTTGAATTTTGCGCCAAAATGTGCAAACAAAGTCAGACTTTTTTGTGTCCGCCCAGTCCAACTGATCATGTGGAAGACACTGGCAAGAAAAAAGATTGAAATTTCGGCAATTATTGATCTCAAAATGGCGATATCACGGAAAATGCAATTTCAACACGATTAGGCGAAATAGGATATGCTTGAATTTTGCGCCAAAATGTGCAAACAAAGTCAGACTTTTTTGTGTCCGCCCAGTCCAACTGATCATGTGGAAGACACTGGCAAGAAAAAGATTGAAATTTCGGCAATTATTGATCTCAAAATGGCGATATCACGGAAAATGCAATTTCAACACGATTTAGGCGAAATAGGATATGCTTGAATTTTGCGCCAAAATGTGCAAACAAAGTCAGACTTTTTGTGTCCGCCCAGTCCAACTGATCATGTGGAAGACACTGGCAAGAAAAAAGATTGAAATTTCGGCAATTATTGATCTCAAAATGGCGATATCACGGAAAATGCAATTTCAACACGATTTAGGCGAAATAGGATATGCTTGAATTTTGCGCCAAAATGTGCAAACAAAGTCAGACTTTTTTTGTGTCCGCCCAGTCCAACTGATCATGTGGAAGACACTGGCAAGAAAAAGATT